>NW_019268557.1:80354-84385 GCF_002738365.1 Cucurbita moschata | reverse complement strand
AAAAAAAAAAAAAAAAAAAAAAAAAAAAAAAAAAAAAAAAACTGACATTGATAAAAATGTCACGTTTCTAGACATGAAGTCATACCTTTTGAAGATCAAGGCCAGGATAAACAATGTGGCAGTTTGAAAGCTCTCTTATTTTTTCGTCAATTGCCTGCACTAATTAAAACAAGAAGAATTAAAAAATGTGTGTACTACAATTATATCATTACAAGAATTGGTCAAATTGATAGTATTAGGAGGCTGACATTTCAATGTTCCACCTCTACCCAGATTCTTCTCGTTCATACCAATCACATGCATACTTACACAACTACTCCTAATTAGTAATCAGCAAAGTTTAAGTGTGACAGCTCTTTTCTTTTAAATTCCCAAGTAACTCTAGGTAGTTTGACTTTGGTGCACTTCAACAATGCACCTTGATCACTTCAAATTCAGATGGTAATGTTTTTAATAGAAACAACAGAGTTGATTTGAGTTGAATCTATCATTTATTAAAGGAACAAAGTGATCCCAAAAAGGGAATGGAGTCAATTGTGAGACCTCCGATTGTCAAGACTTAAACCAAGAGGGGTAAGAAGGGAATTGCACAAGAGTAAGCTAGTGGCAAAATGAGGCCGCACTTTGTGCGGTTGGAGCATGGCTGAGAGTTTTAGTAGAGTTCTGGGGAACCGTTGTGGGTGTGGAATTTTAGTTTTTGGCTATGTTGCCTTATGGAGAGAACCAGCTCTCTGAAATAGCTGAGGAACTTGTTTTCTTGTAGCTTGCATTTTGTATCATCTTTCCAGCTATTTTCTTATCGTTTCTATTGTATTAAGGGTTGCTTTTTTTATTCCACAATAGAATAGAAGTCGAATACTTGGTGTTATCATCTTTCCAGCTATTTTCTTATCGTTTCTATTGTATTAAGGGTTGCTTTTTTTATTCCACAATAGAATAGAAGTCGAATACTTGGTGTTTTTGCAGGATAGTTGGGGTGGATACCTAACTTCAACTCAACATACATCTTTTCCTTTTTTGGCGGGGGGGATTCGCGGTAGACTAAAGATCCAGGCCCAACTAGCATTGAGGAGGTGGGGGTACTAATTGATAGTGAGATATCCCACAACTTTATTTTGGAAGGGAACACAAAACTACAAATTACTGGGAGTTCCACACAATATGGTGTACTAAAGGGGCCAAGCAAATCCGTTAAGGGTACTGAACTTTGCAAAGGCGTAGTGCCCTCCCTACCAAAAGTCGTAGTGGTTGAGGATTTTTTTCCACTACCATTGGGAAGCTCAGATGTCACTTTGAGAGTGTAGTTGCATGAAAACAAAAATCTATCCAAAAATAAATTAACTATGAGAGATAAAACCCGCTAAAAGAACTAAAGCTTCATTCATCTTTTAGACTTCAATCATCAATAGTTGCACGAACATAAAATTTTATTATAACTACAAATTTGAATGCTCAATGATCAAGCAAAAAGATATCTTGCCTGCCTCTGACGGCGAATCATTGTAGACAGATCAGTGTATGGAAGTTTTGGATCAATTTTGCACTCCATAAGGATTCCTCCATCGTAGTCTTTTATGTACCTGGAAAGAAATGTGTTATTGTTTTTTTTTATTTTTCTAATTGCTGAACTTTGATATAGAAAAGTTAGGAATGCGAAAGGCCAACAATGACAAATAACAAAAAGATGGTCACTTAACAAAAGGAGCCAAACCATAATCTTACGTACAAGAAAAGGCTCCAATCCAAAGGAGTAACAAATAGTTCCAAAAATAATTTAGAAACAGACATCCAAAGCAAGGCACAAAACCTAGCAATCAAACCTCCGCTTAAGAAACTTATCATGCACTTCAAAATTTTGAAATGAGAAGGGTAAAATACAATATATTTGCATTTCCAGATACAAGCAATAGCAGCCAACAGGTATATTACTTTCTAGCTTCTCTCCCCACTCCCCAATAAACAATGACTTGAAAAGCAATGGAAACACATCAAATAATATCAAAGAAAAGATAGTGAAGGTGTCCCGCTTCAGGAAGACAAGTCACAATTTTTAAGTTCAGAGGTTTGCACAATCTTTGATTCCTAAGTAGCTCATATACTTCCACCGAAAACATTGAGTCCTAAAGGCACATCACACATGGTAGGAATAATTGCCCAATCGATTATTCTAGAGAACATAAATGTTAACGAACATGAAGTCCAACTTCAGTTACACTTAGGGGGCTTCGGGATTGGAAATATTAGGACAGGAAACGAAACCCTCCAATCAAAATGGATATGGAGGCATATAGTTGAGTAGAAACTGCTTAGGAAGAGAGTCATTGTTAGCCTTTAGTTTTTCACCATTAGTTCCACCAACTTTTGGATGGAAGACCCTTTGGTGACGTTAGCAGACTCCCACCGGCCTTTCTGGGAGCATCCTTTCAAGAAGGATAAAGAGATTCTATTGACACGTCTTATTAGGGCTTTCCTTAGGAGTTTAGGAAGGAGAAGAACAAAGGATCTTTAAGGCCAAATATCGAACTTATCTTATTTTCTTGATGGTGTTTTGATTATGGCTCATAGATATAATTATTTTTTCTCATCTTTTTCTAGTTATAGTCTAAGCAATCTTTTGATGAGCTGGAGGCCTGCTTGTAACCCTCTTCCTCTAGAAGCTTCGATTTCTCTTTTGTACATGGGATCTAATCGATCAATGAATAAAAAATAAATAAATGTTAACTGACTTATATTATTCTAATACAACACTGATTGCTTTAGTTAATATAAGGCTATTGCTACTTCTACATTTTATATATATATATAACAAGAGACGTATTTTCATTGAAGATGTGAAATTAAACTAATGCTCATAAGATACAGACTCTAACAAGAGTGGAATGAGGAAAAAATGAATAAATAAGTTCTACTATTATTGCTTGAGAAACACACAAAAGAGGACATCAAAAGATTGAATAAAAGTGGAACCACGATTACCAGACAGCAGTAAGCTTAAGAGATGCTCATATTTTTTAAATGGAAATTCAATACTTTTTTTATTGTTCTTGTTGTTTTTATTGTTAGCCTTGACTCTCAAGTACACTTGAAACTGCTATGTAATTATACAATTTAGTAGTACGTGGTTTTGAATTTTTATTTATTTTTTCATGTAAATAAAGACCAAAAAGGTTGCATGGCCACCTTTAGCATTTTAAAATATTGCAGAAAGAGAAATCAATAGTGAATACTTCCAAATGAATATTGAAAAATATATGCTCTTTGTTTGTCTCCAAAAGTTATGAAAAGAAAACTTCAGTAATCTTCAAAACGTATTTGTGACATACCCCTGCCACCGGTCCTTCTCCAGGTGTATTTCTTTCGTGAATCCCTACAGGTTTAAAGCCCAGGTCAATCAATTATTCATTTTGATATCCGGTATGCAAGAAGAAGATTATAAACCAGTGAAAAATATACTTGAACAAAATTGCATCCCATCTAAGTGACATTTTCTACAAGAACATGACAACAAAATCAATCCTGAATTAACTGCATTGTCTTTTTTTTAAAATAGAGACAGAATTAGCATTTAGTCAGAAAGTGTAACACAATTTATGTGAATGAATGGAGAAGCAATACAGAAATATGTGAGTTTATACGAGAATGAGGAATAAGCTAAAAAGCATCACGATAAATATTTTAAAAATACACCACTAGACCTGCTTGGTAAAGTAGCCAACAGCATTATTATCCGCATATGTGAGAAAATGACTTAGGCCATCAACATCACGTGCATGCTGTTTTAAGTGATTCATCAATCTGGTACCGTATCCTTTTACTTGCTCATCAGCTGTAATAGCACAAAAGGCTATCTCGCCAAATTTTTGACTGCAATAGAAGGTCACCAGGAAGGAAGGAAAAGAAGAGGAGAGAAAAAGCAAAAGAAGTCAGGAGATTGGCTTCCAACTTAATAAGATCCTACAAGCAACCTAACAGAAACCATTGCTGGCTTCACTACTCTATAGGGTCTCCAACAAAAAAAAAAAAAAAAAAAA
>NW_019268557.1:71928-79753 GCF_002738365.1 Cucurbita moschata | reverse complement strand
CCAAAAAAAAAAAAAAAAAAAAAATAGAGATTCTAGTTCATTGTTAAAATGTTCTCAACTTCAATAACAATAACTAGAATCGGAGAACCTTTTATTTTTTATTCATTAAAAAAACAAAACATAAAACTTTTCCTGGAGCTTTATGATACCAGAAGAGATGAGAAGCAAATTTATTTTAGACATAGCATGCTATACATAGCAGACTCAAATTTTTCCTTAGGGCTGGCTTACGTTGCGAAGTGATGCCATTGCACAGAAACACATAATACGCCCATAAATAAGTAAGAGGACAATTTGAAATAAGTTAGCCTCACACCGTATAGTAAGAGTTATCTGTTTGTGTTTTCTTTTTTACTTTTTGCACCCAGAAATTGGCAGATACAAATGACTAAATGATGCATGCTATAACATAAAAACACCTGTCATATGGGCGATATGTTATGCCACCAACAACATGATTTCGTCTTATAACCATCACCGACTTATGGTTTCTGCAAGTTAAAATTAGAGAAACAAAGGATAAGCATCAATCCAAAACAAAAAGGAAATAGACTAAAGACCTCAGGGACGAGGGTCCAATGCCTAAAATGATAAGTCAATAAAAAGCCTCCAAATTAAGACCGAAATGTGCGTTCGAAGCTTCATTTTCTCACCTCCCAAAAAGACACATGTTGTAAGTGAAAGTACCTGTCCATAACAAGACGGACAATGTATTCCTTGGGCATGTTAGGTAGTTGTCGGGCGAAAATATTCTTCAATCCAATTAACCTAAAAAGTTCCACGTAAAATGCAATATTGCATCAAATCAATTACTACATAAAATGAGATCATATGGAAGACATACAGCCTATTGTGGAGGCTACACTAGAGGTGAACATATCATCAGAAGCATGAAAAACACTGCAAGACTGTTACAGAAAAGGAATTACATGCAGCAGAAAACTTGGGCAAAGAAAAAACATACCAAACCATATGCTCATCAACACCATCGTTTGAAATGCATACAAATTTGAGTAACGCAGCTTCCTCCTGAAACATTATGAAATCCCCCTTAAGAACTTTTCTTGTAATGCACAGAATTAATAGCTTAAAACAAGATCAAATCCTTATCAACTTCAACCAAATGGACAGGCAGCTGAATTAAGTGATCACCTACATTTATCTGTATGTCATTACTCTGTGATACAAGTGAAGATGCCAAAATATTTTTAAAACAAAATACAACAAATTAAAAATATTTCATCAGTTGGTGAAAAGTTAGTAGTAAGGTCTGATAGACCACGTGTTACAAAGAAAAACAAACTTCAATTAGTATTAACAACAAAGATTGTGTAGTTACTAAAATCATTATCAATAGAAGCCTAGAATGAGATACAATTTTGTTACTAAGCGAGCATAATTTAGCCATAATTGACAACTACTTCCCTTGAGGAGGTTCAAATCTCCCATACCCCGACTAGTTGTACTAAAAGAAAAAAGAAGAAGAGGAAGAAGAGAAAGTTTTGCCAACACATATACTTCTATCCAATTTTTTGCCTATTCATTGAACAAGCAAATATTTATTTTCAGCCAAGTACTTTAAATATCAATTCGATTTTATTAACACAATGCTTCATTGCTCTACTCCTAAAAGGATGGCCACAAAACAATTGAAGTATACATTCTTACATACAATAGGAAACTGCACAAGTTAAGAATCCATAGAACTCCAAACATTTTTGCTGAAGAGGCAGCCAATTAAAAGGTGGTTCCTCCCTTCACTTGCTACCAAACAAAGATAGCAGCGAGATGGATTCAAATAGCCCCTCCACCAAACTAATTTCATTAAATTTGAAACCAGACCCCGTTCTCTATTCATTGGCCTTATTTTCTTTCTTCCCCACCTTTCCTTTGACTCACACGGATGGAAGACCACTAGTCACTGCATCTCGAGATTTCTAGATGTTCTCTTTCTGTTTGATTAGGGGTGATATCCTTGGGAAGTTTTAAAGAAAATGCATAAAATGTAGCCACCATTTTAGTTTCCTCCAATAAAGACACTCAAACTTCCTCCCATGGGATTTATCGAACAAAATTCTAATGCCCCTTTCTTTAAAGGATATCTCCATCCATAACATGTAATTCTCCTCTCTTTTTTTTTTTTTAATTTAAGAAACCACACTTTCATTGTGAGAATGAGAAATGAAAGAATATGTAAGGACATAGAAAAATAACAAGAAAAGAAGTTCTACCCCGACTACAAAAAAAAGGACCCAACTCCAATCCAAAAGAATGAGACCAAAAGTTCATCACCACAAAAAGGCCCAATAACTAAAGCCAATTACGAGCTGTTATAAAACATTCGGATTTGTATAAGAGGGATCGGTGACGTCAGCAATGATGTCAACAGAGGGTCAACAGTCAGTTTCTTTAACCTCTTTTAATGGTGTTATGCCTCTCATAGTCTAGCTTTTTAGCTGTTTTCACCAATTTCATTCTTTTGACTTAATTTAGGATATATTGGAGAAGCTTTAGGAGATTTTAAATTTTCTAAAGACCCGAACCGAGCCATGAAGTCGACAACCAAGTGAGTCACCATTTGGATTTTTAAGCAAGAAATACTAGTAGGAATTGACTAGGACTTGGGCATATGAATTGTTAGCATGATTTAAGGATGATTTGACTATGGAAATAGATTAGTTAAATCCTAAATGATGGATTTATGTTGGTTTAGCTCGATACACACATTTCGGACTTCCACCATGTAACCAATGACTCTGATTTATTTAAATGCTTTGTCGGGACTATGGCATACTATGTCTTACCGTACCTTGCTTGATGTGCATGTATGTGGTGCGAGTATGATTTATGATTTAGTGTCATCTATGTCTCTAAAAACATGTTAAGAGGTTGAAATACCTATGTACACTCTTGATTGACGTATGGATTAGATGCTATGTGCCCTAGAGGATATGTATGTCCTGTTAGTGAGCCTGAGCCTATTTTTGCTTTTCTTGGTCTTCGAGCTGCATTTAGGTCCATTATGACGACATGGGTTGACTAAGTCTATGAAGAGATGGTTGGAGCACAACTCCTATTCGTGAACTCACCCCTACAGGTGAGGGTTTATTTAGCATATAGGAATGTAGTGTCACCCACTTAAGGTCTGTGACACACTAAAGGGTATTACTGAGGGAGCTCCTGTTATCGCCTTTTCAACCCTTGATTCCACATGGTGATCCATGATTCAGATACTCAATAAGCAGGTTGCTAAACCTAGACGCATCCCAAATTTCCTCACCCCATCTCTCCCCCAATCAAAAAAATTAAATTGTTCCTCTCAATTCTAATGTCTCAAAAAAGTCAAAACTTTATCTTTCTCCTGTTAGATTGGTGTCCGTAAGGGAGAACTCAAAATCACCTCCTCAACTGAGTCTTGTCATCTTTATTTCAACCTAACAGACACCAAACACTCTCAACCAGAATCTCCAAAGGGAGAAGGATAAACACGGTAGTTGCCTAAAGAATCTGTTGCTTCTATGGCTATATAAATAGAAGGCTCTGTATGCACTCCCCAACTTAGAAATCTATAAACAAGTGCGATGGAGATAAAAGCCACTACTCTCCCTCTTTCTTCTACTTAAACTCTACCTCCACCAAACCTCTCATCAAACGAATGCTGAGCGTTTTAGATGCCACCTTGATAATCCGGGTCTTAACTGGTCAAGGTGGTGGTAGGTTCAAATTCGCAACCTTGTTTGAATTGTAATACTCTTGAAAAAAAATCCCAGGTGGGTATTCCCAGCCTTTTCCACTCCACCCACACCACCTCTCTCTCGCACTCGTCCCTCATCAGATAGAGAAATTGTTCGAAACAACATACAACAGGAACTTTACCAAAAAGATATGATCATAGTTTTGTATGAAGACACACCTCTCTCTTCAAGTTCTCTTCTCTGGAAATATAGGCACCACTGGTCTGTACACTGTCGGCAAAAAATTTCGAAGCATCTTCCTTCACTACAATTCCCGACACAGAATTTCCAGTTGTCCCCGCTGCTGAACCCGGCGCATTGGTTCCACCGGCCATGCCTCCATCCTTGTTGATATCCACATTCTCGATCTTCACTGTTGCATTTGGCTTGATCTTGGTTGTACGCACAGCAGACGCTGAGGCAGAGGCCGAAGCAGAACCGCCAGCACCGCTATTCTCGAGTCGAGCAGCGGTGAAGTTGCGCATGGAAGAGCCATTGTCGAAGTCATCCTCGTCATCCTCGACCACGGCATCGTCGGAATCGTCGTCGGAGTCGGAGTCAGCACCGCCACCGCGAGCTGAGATGCTTTCAAGGTCGTCGTTTGATGTTAACGCCCCGTCGCGTGTTTCGGCGGAGAATGATGGAGGGAAAGGAGGGACATGGTCCTCGGAGGCCAATTTGCGCTTGTGGATGGAGGAGGTGGCAGAGGCGGAAGCAGAATGAGAGGGGGAAGGGGATTGAGAACTACGGGAACGATTCGTACCAGTAAGGTGAGCGGAGTGCGTATCCATATGAGAAGGTTGCGTGGAAGAAGCACTTCCGCGTGATAACTATAGTGCGGGAACAAAAGCTTGTTGAAGCTGGGTGGTGGTTTATACTGCCCGATGACGGATCCCGATCCTTCTTCGATAACGGCGGTGGCCGCTGTCACAATGTAAATTGACAAAAATGCCCCCATCTGTAGTAGTGTGTATCGCGTGATTCCTAGTTTCCTTTTTTATTTTCTGTAAAAGAAAAATAAGGGGTTAAATTATATACTTCTTTTTATTCATTTAGATTACATATAAAGTTCAAATAAAGCTTCAAATATATTTTTTGAACCAATTTCAGAAGTGGAAGAATAAAAATATAATTTTTTATAGTATAGAAAGTATAATTGAAATAAATTTTTAACTTAATTAGTTTAAAACAAGACAACCCAACTCACTTGTTTCTAACAAAATATACGTGGGTATGTATATATATAATGACAATCAAATCAAACAATATCGGTTAGTTGTGGGTCTGAGTTGTTACAAATGGTATAAGAATCAGATATTTATGCGATGTGTCATATAATGTTGGCCCATCGAAGGGAGAAAGATGGTGAGATTCCACATTGGTTGGAGATTAAAACGAAACATTTTTTTACAAAAGTGTAAAAAAATTTTCCTGATAGATATGTTGTGAAACTGTAAGATTAACGATGATACGTAACGTGTAAAAACGGATGTTATTTATTAGTTGTACAATGGACTTGTGTTGTTACATTACACTTTTACAGATTGGACTATAGTGTCAATTTCATAAAATTTCATTAATTTTTCACGAACAAGTGTTTATAGTCATTGAAAATTTACAAATATTTTTATTAACGACTTTATCAAATAAACAAAAGTTATAGATTAAAAATTTCAATCATTTTTTAGATTCTAAAGTAAAAATCGTATTACTTTCACGAATTTGTATTGTAATTTCCAAACCTTATTAGTCTATATACATCATTTAGTCTTATTTACAAAGCGAGAATAATTTAATTATTAATGTTAAATATATATTTTGAATAAATTATTTTATATGCAAAAAGTGTGGAAATTGACATTATCATGATATATCTGTATAATTGAAACGTCGATTCACATTCGAACCCCCACCTCCCAATAGAATTTTTATATTTTTTAAATCAATTTCCTTAATTGTTAATTTGTGTCGTTCGTTATCCTCAGTATTATCTCCTTCCAAATTGACCGCTCAACCCAGCCCTCTCTCCCATCACTGCCGGTACTTGTTTCCCGGAGGCCAGAAAGCCCTGCGCTCGAAGGGATCGAAGCTTACTCATCTCAATCCAACAAAGCCCCTCCTGCACCAGTACGTTCCCTCCCACTCTCTTCGTTTTCTTCTTCTGCATTTCATCGTGTATGAAAGGAAAATGAAACTACTAATTGCAGCGGATCACAAGGATCAATAGTTGACATTAACTGCTGCTAGAATTGTGCCATTCGTGTTAGGTGTTTAGCAGAGATATTATGTGTAAGTATTTCATGTGGAGTGTGAATTTTCTTTACCAAATGTTATTTTTGTAGAAGCTGATTGAGAAAGAAGATTGAAGCGGTTCAAATAAGAATTGGGAATAATGTCTGCGACGCTGTTGTCTTATTACAACCCAAGTCTAGCTTGTAATTACGGGAAGATGGATGCGAAACGCATTGCATTCGGACAGTTACGCTCTATTGGAAGGAGAAACAATGGCCATCGCAACCTTACTGTGTTTGCCGCTACAGAAGGGTCTGCAAAATCGAGCGAGTCTGAAGAAACAATTCCTTCTTGGGCCAAACCTGATTCCGAGGAGCCTCCTCCTTGGGCAAGGGAGGAAGGCAAAGAAATTGGAACTCATCAGGGATTTCAGGTCCCTTTCTATGTTTACTTACTCGCCTCATCTATCACGGCAATTGCTGCTGTAAGCTTCCCTCTAAATACAGACTTGTTTTTTGCATTTTGGTTGTTTATTTTTATACCGACTTCTGTGCTACTTCCAGTTTGTCCAGAAATTAATACAAGTATTGAAAGCTTACTTCTGAGTTACTATTCAAGCCAAGAATGAATGATATCATTATTGAAAGTGTTGAAGGAATGACGCCTCCTCTATTTTTACATAGATTTATTTAGATTTACTTTACTATTTAAATTTACAGAATTTATTTAGATTTACTAGTTTCTAGAATTTACTTAGTCTTTCTCCCTTATCAAAATGACATGCAATTCTCTTAAACGGAATAAGAAGACATAGCAACATGGTATCATGGTATCAGAGCTGGTTTTGTGTTCCCACTAGGATTTCCTTCAAACTCTAGAAGCCTTGAACTTTCATTTGTGTAAGAGTAAAAGTCCCTTTGCAACATCGACTTTCATTGGAGTGGCTCTTGCGTCATTTGTAACAGTTAGGAGAGTGATTACCAATCAATCCAAAACTTAAGTTGATGGGTTGCTAATTACACCAATACTTTAACATGATGAACAAACAATTTAATGCATTGAAGCGGTGGAGCCTGTTTGTGTGCAAATTTATTTCTTTAGCAATGTATGATCAAGTTTGGTGCTACGGACACTATTTCTAATTGAAGTCGTTTGTATGTTTATTGGAGCGACTTCCAAAACTGCAGATAGGTTCTGTATTTGAGTACGTCAACCAGAAGCCTGTCTTTGGAATTATAAATTCAGACAGCATATTTTACGCTCCATTGCTTGGATTTTTCGCATTTACAGGCATTCCCACTGCTGTAAGTTCCTCTTTCTTCATTTTTTTGACATTTGTGAAGGGATTATCATATCTTTTCGTGTGCATTTATCATACCATGAAATTATAACACTAACCTTTTGCGTCTCTCTAGTGAACATAAATATGAAGTACCCATCTTTCTGGTTTTTTGGGGGACGGGGGAGCAGAAAATTGGATATAAATTTTTTTTAACTAAACCTTGTGTCCTCTTCTCTGAGTTGCGTCATTTCTTAGCTAGGAACCTTGCACAGAAGATGTCATATTCTGTGTCAACTGCATAGGGGTAATAAGCGGAATGGCAATGCCATTCCAAAAATATGAGCTCCCACTTACACAAGGCTCTTTGTCTAATTTCTGGAGACAGGCATTCCTTTGGTTCAAATCTGTTGAAGTGGCTAATAAGGAAGCTGAGGATCAAGACAGAAGGGATGGGTACTCGTAGAATACTTTCCCAAACACGAATGTATGGTCCCTTGGAAGTAGTAACGCTGTTTAGGCCTTTTTTTTTTTTTTTTTTTTTTTTTTTTTTTTTTTTTTTTTTTTTTTTTTTTTTTTT
>NW_019268557.1:70610-71755 GCF_002738365.1 Cucurbita moschata | reverse complement strand
TTTTTTTTTTTTTTTTTTTTTTTTTCACTTGTGAACTGTATATTTCATATGAGCATGCTACAGTGTAATTGATGCTAATTAGCCAGCTATTGCTGTATCAAAATTTCAATTTCTAAAAAAAGAATGTGTATCATATTTATTGTTTTTATTTAAATGATAGACTGGTTTCCTTGAGATGTATGAAAGTAAAAAAGCTAAGCAATGGAAAACAAGCCCAAAACAAAAGAGAGCTGAGAATAAAATTGCAAGGACAGATATTTGGTAATAGTCGAGAAGGACCAGCAGGAGCAATTGAAGTGAGTCAAACTTTGTATCTCCTTTCCAGAATCCTTCTATACCTTTAAAAATCTTCTTATTTCTCTTTAGGAAGATGTGCAAGTGTTAGCCAAGGAAAGCAGGTTGTCACAAGAATCTCCTTCAACATAGTATTTGACAAGTCTAACTTGAAGCCATCCCCACCTCACCTCTAAAGTTACTAAAACTATAAATTTCGACATCTTTGGAGAAAGTGATCCAAGTTGTTTGATGCATGCGTATAGAACTAAATGCACCACTAATCCTTTTGCTACAAATGAGAAAGGAAAGGGCTAACAAGAAAACACTCCAAAGACTAGTGGGTTCAAAGGTGAAAGTTCCTAATGAAAAGCATGCAAAAGGGAAAAGAAGGAGGATGTATCGTTGGCTTCCCTGTCAGACTAGGGTCCCTTGAAATGAGATTTAAAATAATTTCCACTCTCAAATGAAGACGGGACAGAAGCAATGCACATAACTTTCACAGAAGAAAAGTAGTAGAGACGGTGGTAAGACAACAGTGGGGACCACGTCTATTGGCCCTCCTAGAAATGAGCACGAGTCGGTGGAAATTTTTGTGATATTGGAAAAGCAAGGAGACCAGGGGATGTTGCTTGCCTTGGGTCACTGCAGCAGTATGCCCCACCTCACACGGTGATGTGTGTTCTATAATCTCATGCAGATGTTGGACTCGGAGGTAAATGTAACTTCGAGTTTGGGAGTGAAGTCTATTTTGAGTACATGTACTTGCTTCTTTTATGCCTTAGGAAGGCGTTTAGATGAGAGATATCAAGTTTGGCTTTGCATTTTCAACAAGTTGAATTTAACTCTCCCTCACAAATTGGGGGGGGGGG
>NW_019268557.1:65065-70104 GCF_002738365.1 Cucurbita moschata | reverse complement strand
GGGGGGGGGGGGGGGGGGGGGGGGGGGGGGGGGAAACGAGACTGAATGAGCTGTTCGTGAGCTGGAAGAGCTTGGGTGTGAGATTAGGCTTTTAGATTCTGATCTGGTGGGCATTTTAGTTCCAAGTCTAGGCGTTTCTCAAGTGACGACGAGCAACCTCGTCGACAACAAAAACTGTCAGAAAAGAAGGGAAAACGACACCAGGAATGAGGAAGGAAGGAGAGAAAGGACGAGGAAGAAGAAACAATAAAAATAATAATATTTCCATTACTCAACTAAGGGTTAAACGAGTTTGACCTATTAGCAACTTAATATATTTTCTGGAGTTACTAAAAGGTGGAAATGAGGTTAGATGCTATTTTCATTAAAACCTTCCGTCTACTCTATGTTGATCCAACTTTAAAAAAATATAATATAGAAAATAAAAGGTAAAAATACAATCTACAGTTGCTACATTACCTTATAATGCATTCCCTGCCTTGCTCGGTCGGCGACCTCAGATCATTTGCCCGCCATTGAGCTGCTCTTTCTATCTTCCATCTCTCTTCCGCCATTTCTACCTGTAAAATGCTGCGAAACCTTCAGACACGTCGTCGCGGTCCCTATGGCGCCTACTTTTGCGCCTTCGCTGCCGCTTTGCTGCTTCTATTTTCAGTCTCCCTCCTTTACACTCGCCTCTCTCGCTCTCAGTCACACACTTACTCTCGTCCCATGTTTCCTAAATCCCTAGGCAACATTCTGGTCTCTGATTCTGATGACGACAGCGATGTTATTTTGGGCACTACTGCCACCGATGAGGACAAGATCGATGAGCTCGATATTGTGGACGAGGACGTCCAATCTAGGGCATCCGCCGATGAGGAATTGGGAGAGGATGAAGATCAGTCTGATCAGGTCAGGGTTTCTGGATTTTATTTTGACCACGTTAGTGGAGCCATTAGGAAGGTTTTTGATAACAAACGTTCGATCCAAGATTGGTCTGACGAGAATTCTGGTTTTCCTGTCGGATTAGGTGAAGAGGATCGCAGTAAAGCTGCGTTTAGCTCGGATGATGTGCCGGTTGACGAAGAGGTAAGGAGGAAATCAAGGGAAATGACTGGGATCGAGGACGCGCTTTTGTTGAAGGTGGGTGGAAGAGTTTCGCCCTTAAGAGATGGGTGGGGAGACTGGTTCGATAAGAAGGGCGACTTTTTGCGGAGGGATAGGATGTTTAAGTCCAACTGGGAAGTTCTGAATCCGCTGAATAATCCCATTTTGCAAGATCCGGATGGTCTGGGTGTGGCCGCGCTAACGAGAGGTGATCGAATCGTGCAGAAATGGTGGATGAACGAGTTTAAAAAAGTTCCGTTTCTTGTTTACAAGCCGTCAGGTGTTACACGGAAGGTCTTTAATACGGAAGTAGAAAATGGCAATGTGGACGCAAGCATCAATAAGAGCGGGAGCCTAAGTGGTCACACTGATATAAACGTAATGGACAATGGTAAGGAAGCTTTAAACGAGATTAGGACTTCAGATGAACACTCCGGTAATAACCTTTGGATGAAGAAAGTTATCAATTTTGATGAAGGTTCGAGTTCACATTTCAATGGCTATAGGACTTCGATATCTAGGAGTACTAAGAAGGAGAAGAGTCGGGATACAAGCGCAGAGAACGCTGATGTAGCAGATAAAGTGATTCTTACAAAGGGTGCAGGATCTAAACCGAGGGTTATGCCTCATATTTTGACTAGTATATATGCAGATGGCAGGCGATGGGGTTATTATCCTGGTTTACATCCGCATCTATCTTTTTCTCGTTTTATGGATGCATTCTTCAAGAAAACTAAATGTGATGTGAGAGTTTTTATGGTTTGGAACTCACCTCCTTGGATGTTCGGTGTTCGGCACCAACGTGGGCTAGAGAGCGTGTTCTCGCATCATCAAAATGCATGTGTTGTTATTTTCTCGGAGACAATTGAGCTTGATTTCTTCAAAGATAATTTTGTGAAAAATGGGTACTTATCCTAATGAAATTCTTGCTAATTCACAGATTTTATTTTGTGATTGAGTAACTACAATTTTTGTTTAACAGTTACAAAGTTGCGGTTGCTATGCCAAATCTTGATGAATTATTGAAGGATACACCAACCCATAAATTTGCTTCCATCTGGTTTGAATGGAAAAAAACAAAGTTCTATTCTATTCACTACAGCGAGCTTGTTCGTTTGGCTGTTTTATACAAGTAAGCCTTCTCTCTCTATCCCTAAATTTCCATTTTTTCTATTGAGATATTTATGAATACAACCACTCTTGGTACAACATGGTTTTTGATTCGTCTGTTAATTAAGTCAGCAGTCCTTCTGTTTCTTGCCAAATGACATGGGGCAAGAAAAACGTCAGGCATGTCCTTACAAGACGATCTTTCATTTTGAAGGCTGGACAAGAGTCAATTACTTAATATCACAGTATTTATCATCTCTGAAAGGCTAAGTATATGTTTTAGTCCCTAATGTACATTAGGGACTGAATTGAATTCTTTTAAATATGAGGGATTAAATTGAATAAGAATATCCAAACATTAGGGGTTATAAAAAATTCAAAGGTCCTAAATGATTTTCTTTTATAGATTCTTTCTGATTCTAGGCTTTCGCAAATATCTTAAAAAGTGATTTTACGTTAGGATAAGATAAGCAAAAAGAGTTAGGCAAGGAGATGCTCTATCCACATTCTTTGTTTACAGGTTTCTTTATGTCAAGCCTTCGATCGATGTTATCAGGTCATAATTGTAGGTGCTCTTCTACTTGTAACACCCAATAAGAAAAGGTGAACTCACTATCATCCAATCTCCTATTGTGAGAATTGACATGTTTATGAGGGTTTTGTGTGTGCGTGCACGTGCGCATTGAAGAGAATGCAGTACCTGGGCTTAGTGCCTGTCGAAGGTTGGATTATATTATTTGGAAGAAAATTTTTCCGGAAAAGAGGGCTAAGGACTACCTAGTAAATTTTAGTGAACATTTAAATGTAATCGTCTTTATTGTGGCAAAGGCTTGTCTGAATTGAGTCCCGACTTTTGATATCGTATTTATTTTCTGACTGATTATCTAGATTACAAATTTGTGTCGTTATCCAGGTATGGTGGAATTTATCTTGATTCTGATATTGTAGTCTTGAAACCTCTATCCTCGCTTCAAAATTCTGTTGGGATGGAGGATCAGCTTGCTGGAAGTTCTTTGAATGGGGCAATAATGGTATTTAGAAGGCACAGGTATGTGGCAGTTTAAAAGGCATCAGTTCTCTGGAAATTCATTTTGTGCTCACGAGTCGTCTATGTTATTATAACAGAATTAATTTTTCTTTTCTGAAAACATAATGGTTGATAACATCCTCACTAATCTACTGTGAATGAACACCTCCTCCAACATACAAAGAAGCTTGCATGACACAACAATATGCCCTCTCCCCTAAAGGAAGGATGCAAAAACACCTCCTCCAACATACAAAAAATGAAAAGATTGAGGGATCGGATCAAGTGTTTGGCACAGGACAAAATTGAAATTGATTTTCCTTAAAGAATTAATGTCTTCTAAGCTTACGGACTTTTGTGGGTTAAGAGATTGCTCCCACCATGTCTTCTAAGCTTTAAATGTTTTCACTCTTTATGCACCCCATTTATAGAAATTCATGTCATCTACGCTTATGAGCTATTAAGGTTTTAAAGCTTACTTCCACTATGTATATATATATATATACACATACGGAGGCCTTGATTAGTTTAGATTTTTTTTTAGTTATATCTTTGTCTCTTTTCTGCAGCCCCTTTATAATGGAGTGTTTGAAAGAATACTATTCGACTTATGATGATAGAAGTTTTAGATGGAATGGGGCCGAGCTCTTGACCAGAGTTGCAAAGAGGTTTTCCAAAGAAGTGCCTATAGAACAGTTTGAGCTTAATGTGCAGCCATCTTTTGTGTTCTTTCCCATTGCCTCACAGAATATCACTAGGTAATTTCTGATTTATTTTCTCGTTCATCTTATGCCTTATATATGTGTGTGTATTTGTTTTCATATGTATGTTTGTATGTATTTTATTATCATTCCTTTTCCAAAATAACCGCTCTACATTCCCCTCCACTTCCTAATAAGGCTCTCTAACTAACTGCTGACCCCTAGTTGTCCTTTTGACACTACTTGCATACCTATTTACAATTATAGTTTTTTTTTACCCTTCCTCACGTACGCATTTACAGTTGGAGGCTTAACAAAGTCTTCTCACTTGAGGGAATTAGAAAGCAGAACAGTCACAAAACAATCTGCACAAAGAGAGGCTACAAAGATAACAGATTCCAATATGACAGTCTAGAAATTCTCCTTCTCAAGGAAAATTCTCAGTTTCCAATCTAATGTCCTAAAAGATAGCCCGCAGCATTGAGCTCTGGAAGATGGAATTATGGAAACGGCTGTCTGATAAAAAAATGACTTCCACGTAGTTTCAGAGAGCACTTCTTTGGTTGAAAATTCCCCCTTCCCGTTTATATGAGTTCTCTCCTGCAGCTAATAAACATGTGGGGCCTGTCTATTCCCTGTCTTAAGCCTCGAAAAGAACCATCCTCTACTACAGACTTCATATGTCTGTTGGTTCTGTATATGTGGGTAGCCTTTAAAGAACTATGGTACAATTAAACTTCCATGTCACTGATCTCTGTACAAAGTCTTGTCTCCGCTTAATCAATCAATGATCAATGAAAAAAGAAAATGAAATTAGGTTCAAATAAGCAAATCTGTCACGGTAAAAGAAGGTTTGGGAGCACAAGATTTTGAGTGTTATGTATCTACCATTTCACCACCATGCCAAGACATTTTAATTATATCCCTGGTCGATGAATCTATTCTAGTTTCAACAAATTCTTAGAATTTTAGGTGGGATGGGCGTTGTAATTCTTTCTACTTTTCTGAGTATAATGATTGATTGTGAAGTGGGTTGGTGTTCTTCCTAATCTCCATCTCCTATGCGTCTCACCATGAAAACACGACAAAAAAAAAAAAAAAAAAAAAAAAAA
>NW_019268557.1:58056-64476 GCF_002738365.1 Cucurbita moschata | reverse complement strand
AAAAAAAAAAAAAAAAAAAAAAAAAAAAAAAAAAAAAAAAAAAAAAAAAAAAAAAAAAAAAAAAAAAAAAAAAAAGTCTATATGGTATTACTTGCTGATTTGTGAGTTTAAGAGATCGGATGTCTCAAGTATGGCCTTTAAAACTTGCTGAGTTTTCCTGGTGCCTTTGAAGATAAGTAGAACAATCTAGGGAACGTCTGACTTAAGGGAAGGTCTCGTGAGTCGTAACTAAATATCAGCCTAGAAAATTGATTCAAGGGGATTCTACTGGAATTGGTTTTCCGGTAGCAGAATCAGAAGGTTAGAAGGCTCTTTTTAAGACATCAATTACTCCTGTTTCTTTTGCTCCATCTCACAGCGTTAATAGTCCCCTGACGCACATAATAATTCCAGTTCCGCCGAATCAGCATTCTCTGAGTTCTACAACATCTTTCCTGTCAATTTATCTTTTGCGGTTTTTTATTCCGTGAGAAGTCTTTTTGAAGGTTTACCCTTTCCCCAGACCACCTCCACTTATCACCTAATTATTTTCTTGAATACTTGACAATCCTTCTGCCATGCTTTGACAATTTTTTATTAGTTATGGAGACCGGTGTTAGACCCGCTGGTGTCATATGGTGATTAGAAAATTCAGAATTCCACCATGGATCAGCTCTTGCAGGAGGCACAAAATCGCATGAAGAAGTATTCTGATGGTAAGCGGAGGGAAGTTAACGTTGAGGGGACATTGGGGTTTCTTGAAGGTTAAGCCCTATCCGTTAGCCGAAAGGACAGCCGAAAGGACGAAATGAGAAGCTGACTCCAAAATTGTTTGGGTCTTACTGTGTTGAGGAACGTATTGGGCTAGTGACGTACCGTTTGAAATTTGCCTAAGGAAGCAATGTTTCATCTCGTCTTTCATGTGTCTCAACTAAAGAAAGCTGTGGGCCGTGACAATGAGATTCAAACGGGCCCTCCTATTCTCTCGGATACCTTCGGGGGCTGATGAGTTACTTGTGAGCTGGAAATTCTTTTCCTGAACATTGAGCTACCCGGATGAATGGTAAGGTACTGCTCTTACGTTATTCAATATACTTGGAAAAGGAGAGAAAAAAAGCACCAAAATACAAAAGCTCCCAGTCAAATCGAGAGGGCTGGTAATCTCTCCCCTGTTTCTTGAGAACTCTCTACAAAAATGCATAAAAGGCATGGCACTACCCACCCCATCAAAATATACAGAACAACTCTCCCTCACTCCAGTGCATTCTCTCTACTCTCCCTCACTCCAGTGCATTCTCTCTAAAGTAACTTGCACCCCCAATACCCTTCTTACCTTTAGTGTATACTGAATTTGGATCAGGGCCTAACATCACCCGTGGGTCACACGAATATTGTCTTCAAGGATGTAATCAGGCAGGGTGGAAGTTAGTTTAGAGCCCGGGTGGAAGTTCGTTTAGAGCGGATGCACTGGAGTGAGGGAGTGTAGTTTTTGATGGGGGTGGGTAGTGCCATGCTTTTTATGCATTTCTGTAGAGAGTTTTCAGGAAAAAGGGGAGAAATTTTACCAGCCCTCTCGATTTGGCTGGGAGCTTTTGTATTTGCCTTGGTGCTTTTTTTTTTTTTTTTTTTTTTTTTTTTTCCTTTTCCAAGTATATTGACTAACGTAAGAGCAATACCTTACCATTGGGTTATTCAAATACTTAACCACTCACATTTTTTAGGGATTTTTAGGATGGCTTTCTATATATATATTTACATTTTTTAGGGATTTTTAGGATGGCTTTCTAAATATATATTTACATTTCAAAATTATATTTCGAACACTTTTTTAACACTTAGGTCATTTCAAACAAGCAATAAGCTACTCTTTGTCTAAAAGTGTTCTAAAGTTTAATGCGGTTTATATTATTAATTCTTCTTTTTTGTGCAATCATCTATATTGGATTTAGATACTTTGCTGCACCAGCATCCACAATCGAAAAGGCTGAGCAAGAGGCTCTATTGAAGAAAATCTTGAAAGACTCGCTGACATTTCATTTTTGGAACAGCCTGACATATTCTCTCATTCCCGAGTCTGAGAGCCTTGTGAGCAGACTCCTCGAACATACTTGTATTAGATGTTTTGATGTATTGTGAATTTCTCGAAAGCGTTCAAGCTTGTCGAGCATAACTTTAATAGAATTCTAGGATCCTCGTTCTTCTGGGTACATCCACGTGAGGTGGATCCGTGTTTCAGCCCTCTTCTGTATTTGAAACTCTGCATGTACATGCATACATATATGGGTTCCCGATATGATAATTGAATTAAAACTTGGACTGAAAGAAATGTGGCCATTTTAACGAGGTTCACACGAACTGGGAATTAAAAGTGGTCAACGCTGACAAATTTCAAGTTTTGTAAATTGCTTCTGTGGAGTAAATTTTGATTTGGCATTGGGGTTGCATTTGATCGGTTTATGGGTTCCCGAGGCAGTCCCGTTCATCTAACTTTCTATCATTGTTCAAATTCTTGCTCGTTGTTTCTCATAAAACGAACTAGTAGTCAATCTGCAGGAGGCATCCAAGAGAACCTGTCATCAAGGAATCAGGAATTTGGTGAAAGCAGCCAAGATAAGTTGTCATCTGCTGGTATTTTTCAAATATTTTGTCCTCTTTTATCTCTTTGAAATTGTAATTTCCTATTAGGCATAAAAGTGACCTGTAATCGTGAACAAGCTCCTGGAACTGAACTGACCATTTTTACCGCCCATGAAGCTGGTTTCTAAAACTGAAAGACTGACGGAAAAAAACATGAAGGAAAAGTGTTTGTGTAATAAGTATTAGTGTAATTATTGATTGAGTATTAGAATACTGGGTTTCAGTAAATGGATCATAATATTGAAGAATATACTTTGGTTTAAAAATATTATTTCAACTCAACTCCATATATTTGTAAATTTGTTACATGTTAAATTATATACAAAAGTAAACTCCAGTATTATTTTATTTCTAAAAAGTATCTTATCCAAGATTCTCGCTGTTGCGAACAGACGATGAAATTGAAAACCAAAGCCGAAGCCGTAAAACCCAAAACCAGTGCGGAAGCAGTAAAACCCAAAACCAGAGCTGTATTACCTTCGCCCAAAGTGGGAAAGAGAGGGAGACTGAATACCCGTGGGCTGAGTCCACAGTTTTGTTTTGAACTTTGCCTTTGAAGCCCTCCAATTTCCGTTAAATTTATTGCCATTACGCCGTTCTACTCTGTGGGGTTGGTTATTGCTGAAAAGGAGTCCCCGGTTTATATCACACAATAATCACGGCCTCCCCCTCCAAGTTTTTCCGATGACATTTAATTTGTAATAAAAGTTTCAATTAAATTATTTTTATTATTGTTTTAAACCACAGGACAAAGTAAAAGTTCAAGATAAGAATGTGTAAATATTACTGAATTTAACAAATAAAAACACTAACATTTCATAAATTGATAGTTAGGTTAGATGGGTAAGATGGTAAATTCGGACGAGGAAGGGGGAAGAAACGGAAATGGCGAACAGAAGTGGAGAGAATGTATATGCTGAGTTCGGCCATTGGTTTTGTCAAACTTTGGACGAAAGGTATGCAAAATTAAGCCCCCTCCCTTTTATTCCCATCCAACCTTTTCATCCCCCAACCCCCGTCATATATATACGCGTGTGCGTCTCTATTTCTCTCTCGCCTTCCCTTCTTGATCGTTGCTTCATCCAACGTCCTGCCCAAGCTGCCAGCTTCGGATGACATTGTGATTCACTCCCTTCATTTCAAAACATTCAATCCCTTTTGGCTTTCGGGTATGTTTTCACATCATTCATTGAAATCTTTTGTTCCCTCTCTTTCTTCTCTATCTCCGACTCTCTGTTGTCTTTTGTTGTTATGAATGTTCACGTTTTGATCTTCAGCTTTTCTCCCTAGTCTTAGACTGTATCGAAGTTTTCTGTTTCTCTTTGTATTTGCAAATTTTCACTGTCACCTCTTAATTGATCTGCTCACAAATCATTTCCAGTGATCTGATCGTGGTTGTTTTCTTGTTTGGTTCTCTGAATAAAGTCAAACTTTGCTTTTCACATTTTTGAATCGTTGTCGTGAGGATCTCTAATTCAGCTAAGAACATTTTTTTAGTGCGTTTTTAATGTTGCTTTTTCGAAGTATTATGGAATGCTCCACTGTTAGTTATCGACTCTGTTTGTCGCTCTGAGGTGAAGCTAACCTTATTCATGATGTTCATGTTCATTGATTAAGTGTAACCTCCCTCTGTTTTTGCAAGTGAATGCTATTGCATATTCTTTCTAGACATTTCCTCGAAGGTAAGGCCACCGGGTAGGCATTAATGCATTTGATTATGGAAGATCTTCTTGGCTCTTTGATCTTTTTTGGATCTTTATTTGATCATTAAAACTAAACTCTTTGCAGAATTTCCTTAGCAGTGGCTGGTTTCCTAATTTATTTTTATTTTTTTCTTTATTGGGTCTGCTAAGTGTGTGGGCATTGATATTCTACTTTTGGCTATATATATCGATGAGGTCTCGTGTGTGATTTTTCGTCTTTGTTCTTATTCTTTCGACCTTCGTATTTCTCTTTTAATGTATCAATTTATTTCAATCGAATCCTTGATGTTAAATTTTACATGAAGTGAAAAATAAGGTGGTCGGCATTGCCAGAAAAGACATTGGTTTTTGTATTTGAATACTGAAGTTGAATTGTCCACAGAACACACTGATTTTATCTTCTTGAACAGCTGTTGTGTTTTGATATTCATGTACTTGAATGCAGGATTTATTGGTTAATGCTGTAGTTGGCTGCTTGATGGAAGTCTGTTAGTTGGGTGCTTTCAGATAAATTTTCATTTGCTGCGATTGTTGATATCATTCACTTTGGAACTGCAACATTCTTCATTAAAATGTCGCTCTTGTCAAAGTTGCGCTGTATCACCATAGATGTTACTGGCACATTGATAGCTTACAAAGGGGAGCTAGGTGATTACTATTGCATGGCAGCCAAATCAGTGGGGCTACCATGCCCCGATTACAAACGTATGCATGAGGGTTTTAAATTAGCTTATAAGGAGATGGCAAAAAACTATCCATGTTTTGGATATGCAGCAAAAATGCCTAACATTGTTTGGTGGAAAACTTGCGTTAGAGATTCCTTTATCAGGGTAAGAGACAGATATAACCGTCTAGATATAGGGGCATGGCATTTTGCAGTGAGTAGATTCACAAATATACTCATCAATGTTGATTTTGCATAGTCTATAGTCAACAGTATTAGATTAATGGCAATCACATTTGTTAGAATTTTCTGTCCACATTCTCTTTTGAAGGCATAGCCAGTCTGAGTCAAACCCTGTTGTTATATTGTATGTGGAATGGGGAAACATACAACAACTGCTAGCTCAGAATTTAAAAAACCTTCAGACTAAGAATTTCCGAAATTTTTATGACGTGAAAAATCTTGTTTTACCAATAGGCTGGATATGATTATGACGAGGAGACATTTGACAAGGTGTTTAGACGTATATATGCATCCTTTGGTTCATCTGCTCCTTATAAGGTGTTCGAAGACTCCCAACCATTTCTTAGATGGGTGCGTCAGCAAGGCCTTATGGTTGGCATCGTGAGTAATGCAGAGTACCGGTACCAGGATGTGATCCTTCCAGCCTTAGGCTTGAATCAGGTATGTGTGAACTCATTATGCCCTTGTTCCCTTTTCTTTTTTGGGTATACTGTACATCTATATTTTTGTCTTGTGATGAGGTGGAGACGACTTTTAAAATAGGTACTTTTAAGTGAAAATCTAAGCACTCTTGAAAATTCATTAATAAGGTGCTTTGAAAAGTACTTTTAAGTATTAATTTTCAATTTCACTGCTAGTTGCATTTAGAAGAAAATGATTTGATAGGGTAGAAGTGAATGCAAATGGCCATTACTCGTTCCCATGGTTTAACAAAAGATCTTAGAATCCTTCCTTCTCCTGATATTAGAGTTTATTGTAGCACAATGAAAAGTGGCACTCTGTTTTGTTCAAGAGTGTTCTTCCTGATACACGAGCAAGTTCTGCTGACGGGTATTGTTCTTCGTGAGTGTTCAGGGATCAGAATGGGACTTCGGAGTATTCTCCGGTCTCGAGGGTGTGGAGAAACCAGATCCTAGAATCTACGAGATTGCGATCGAGAGGGCTGGAAATATAGCTCCAGAAGAAGCTCTCCACATTGGAGACAGTTTGCGAAAAGATTATATCCCTGCGAAGAGCGTGGGAATGCATGGCCTGCTATTGGATAGATTTGAGACATCAGATGCTGAGGAATGGAGGAAATCTGGGGCAGTGGTGCTTCCCGACCTGATGGCTGCCAAAGAGTGGCTTCAGAATAACTGATTTGCTAAGTTATCTGCTTCTCTTGTTATAGAGAAAAAAAAAAAAAAAAAAAAA
>NW_019268557.1:55666-57753 GCF_002738365.1 Cucurbita moschata | reverse complement strand
TGCTTCTCTTGTTATAGAAAAAAAAAAAAAAAAAAAAACAGCGTAATGTTAATTTACATAAGGATTTTACCTCAGTGAATCTGCTTGGAATCATGCATCTGTAAGTGGTTGAGTCCCAATTTCACGACTGGCTGCTGATTTTTGAAAGCTTTGCTGTTTTCAATAATAAATTTTTGAGGTATGAGTATTGAACCCAATCTAATTACAAAGTTAATTTCTTACAAGAATTAAACCCTCCTTGCTCCAGCTTTTCCAGTTGCTTGATTGAACAGCTATATGATAGTGAGTGAAGTTGGAGGGCAAAAGGTTAGTTAGATAAGACGGGGAAGTGTTTCAGATGCAGGGTTGTAAGGTGGACATAAACGCTATGAATGTAGGTGTAGCATGCACATGAATACAAGGCTGAATGGCTCGGAGGCTACAAAGATGGAGGGTGGGGTTTGAAAGAGTTTGAAGATGGGGCTGAAGTTAATGGTGAGGTTGTAGAGGTCGTCCTAACCAGGTTACTTTGTCATCACCATCATCAACCGCGTTACTTCATCCATCTCATCTAACACTTCCTGCTTCAACTAAAGCTTTAGATGGTTTGACCCAGAATTAGGATTAAGATTGCTTCGTTCAGTTTTTTATTTTCTTTGATTTAGTTTGCCTATTTTAAACTCGGTACACAACAAATATTGAAACTTTTTTATATTTTGAGGTGTATATTATAATGGGTGGAGGAATATTTTAAACATATTATATCATATTTAAAACAGAAAAGATTGGAACGTACAATTTATTAAAAATTATAATAAATATATTATAGTGGACAAAAGTTAATGCAAATGCATAAAAGGGAAGTATAATGTTAGTTTATTTTGGGTGATTTGAATATAATGAAATATATTTATTTATTGGTTTGAAAAATGAGATTAAATGGTCATGGTGGACCAACCCCACATATACCACACATCCATCTAATAATTGCTTTGTGGAAAAACTTTTGCCACCTTACTTTCCCATCCATCTTATGCAACCAATACAGATCACATCCAAACTTGGTGAACCGTTGATGTTAAAAAAGTTATTTTGAACCCATAGTTGATATACATGTAAGGGATAAAAATAAATATATAATACGTGTGAACAATTAATTTTAAGATGATAATTATTTCATAATTGAAAGATGGTAGCGAGTGTAGATAAAAAAGAGAATATTAAAAAAAAAAAAAGTAGAAAAATTCACCTAAATTGAAAGCAAATGGGAAGGGAAGGGAAGGGAAGAGAAGAGAAGAGAAGAGAAGAGAAATAAAATAAAAATAATATATGGGTTGGGTTTAATAAAATAATATATGGGGGTTTAAGGGTGTGCTACTTTTGGGGAGCAGAAACAAATGGGCCCTATTCCTCCTCCACCCAATTATTTCCGCCATTTCCATCTCTTCCTCCTCTCTTCATCTTCCATCATCTCCATCTCCATCTCCATCTCCACCTCCCCCCTCCCCATTTCTTCATCCATCTCTTTTCACAAATTTAACCAACCATACAATAATACAAACTAATTTAATCTCCTTCTTCTTCTGAACCCCTACAGATTCTTCCTTTCTCTCTCCCCCTTCTCTTCCATTTCATATTTTCCTCTCTCCTCTCACAATGGTGTCCGCCATGCTTTTCTCTTCCTTTTCAACTTTTACTTCCACAAATTAGTGACTTCAACTGATTCTGCATACTCATCTCCCAAGGGATGGTGGGTAGCCTGGGAAACCTCTGCTAGGGCATGAAAACCATCAATGCTCTTTCCGCCATCACAGCTCCCCCTTTGCCCATCGGTGAGTTCATTCTTACTTTTTTTCGCTTTTTCCATACCCATTTTACCTAATATGAATTGATGCCTCCCATGTTTTGCCTTCTCCCTACTCTTTTCTTTTTCCCCTTTTAACTCTTTCGACCCTGCGTTTCTCTTGCATCTTTCCTTTTTCTCTGCATTTTGCTCACTTACATTCTCCACTGCCATTCTTCTCTTCGACTTCCACTCTACCTTTTTTTTTTTTTTTTTTTTTTTTTTTTTTTTTTTTTTTTTTTTTTTTTTTTTTTTTTTTTTTTTT
>NW_019268557.1:52660-55250 GCF_002738365.1 Cucurbita moschata | reverse complement strand
TTTTTTTTTTTTTTTTTTTTTTGTTATCTTCCACTCCACTCCAATTGTACTTGAAACCCCTCAAGCCATGAAAGCTTGAAAATTGCAATAGGTTTGTGAGACTTCAACTCACCCACCTCAACTGTTTCAGCAATATTCCACTTGGTTGATAAGATCGCACGCGTATTACAATTGCGTTTCTCACCCTTCACAGATGACGGTTTTATTAGAAGCAACAATTGTGAAGACCGTAACTTTGGGCTTCTCATATTTTCTTCTTTTTGGCATATTCGAATCCTGCCACATGTTACGATTTTTAGTTCTCAAATGTAATTCTGTAATGTTGTGCATTTTCCCTGACCGTATTTACTTGAATTGGATGGTTTAATTTGTTCGGATATTTGCATATGGCTTAGTTCTTAGACTATTAAATAACTTTAGAGGGCTTTGATACAATGAATTTTCATTTCTAACAGACTTTAACGTTTCTCTCCTAGTCATTGGAGAGCTGAAAGATGGACAGGACAAGACTGGATTTAAGTGTTCATCATTCAGTATCGACACAATCAGAGGAATCTGCCTTGGATTTAGAAAGGAACTACTGCAGTCATCTTAATATGCCTTCATCAAGTCCATCGCCTAGTCAATGCTTTGCTCCGGGTAGTCAGCTGTCTGAGACCAATGCTGCTTACTTTTCATGGCCCACTTCCAGCCGTTTAAACGACGCTGCAGAAGATAGAGCAAACTATTTTGGGAACCTTCAGAAAGGAGTGCTTCCTGAAATTCTAGGCCGGCTGCCCACTGGGCAGCGAGCTACTACTTTGCTTGAGCTAATGACCATAAGGGCATTTCATAGCAAGATCTTGCGTCGTTTTAGCCTTGGAACTGCAATAGGATTCCGAATCCAGAAGGGCATGCTGACAGATATCCCTGCTATTATTGTCTTTGTTGCACGCAAAGTTCACAGGCAGTGGCTCAGTGATGTTCAATGTCTACCTGCTGCACTTGAGGTTGGAAACTCAACATATCAAGTTTTTTATTTTTACCTCTGTTAGAGGTTATTCATTGTCTTTATTTTAGTCTACCTATGGAAAATCATTTTTAGTGCTGAGAAATCATAGAATGATTACTGATGTCTATATTTCTTGTGAGGTCCATAAATTTATTGGGCTTGAATATCTTTCCAATATTTGGTTGCTTCTTTCATTCTTTTCCTTGTTTATTTTTCCCAAAAATGATAATTGGGGTCAGGGACCTGGAGGTATATGGTGCGATGTTGACGTTGTGGAGTTCTCCTATTATGGTGCTCCGGCAGCTACTCCTAAAGAAGAAGTATACACAGAGCTTGTTGATGGCCTGAGGGGAAGCGATCCAACAATTGGTTCTGGTTCCCAGGTACCTTTTTTCCTTTTTCAGAAAAGCAAAATTCTTGTAGACATGTTTTTTAACCCTAGGAAAATGGTTATCATAGTTGGTTTTGTTGAGGATTGTTGGAGTTCTAATTAAGGCGAAGATCATGGGTATATATGTAAGGGACATTATCTCTATTGATATGAGGCCTTTTGGGAACCAAAAAACAAAGCTATAAGAGCTTATGCTCAAAATGGACATTATCATGCTATTGTCAAGGTCAGTTGTCCTATCAGGTTTGTGGAGAACAGTATTTTGCATCTTATTTTCTTATTACTGGATAAGGTTGTTAGAGAGAGGATAGGAATTTTTTTAATAAAGAAATTCTGGATGTCTCATTTCTTCAAAGTCTGGTTTTTCAACCAAGTCTTTCTCTACTCGGTCTCTTTTTGAGTTTGAAGGTTAATGTCATACTTTTCCTTTCTTCCTTTCTTTCTTTTTTCATAGGAAAATGTAAATTTCTCCACCAAAAAGATTTCAAATAAAGGAATTTATTGCATCAAAACCTCTAAATTCTGATTTATCCATCCTTAGTGCTTTCTGATTTCATACAGATTGACAATGAAGATTTTAAATTTTTTTAGAACTCTCAGAAAAAAGTTAAAATACTTTAAACTAGTTGTGAACATGAAATAAATCTTTTAGAGACCATATGGTTTAAGGTTTTTCTGGATACTGATAGGTAACCTATGCTTGAGAATAAGGCCTTGAAAAGAAGGTAGCTTGGGAAATGATTGGTTCTATATGGGAATGCTGTCAAATTTTCACAAGGATAAATAATGTCCAGGTTTATTATAATTTTTTTTTTTAGAAAATAATATCTAATAGTTAATTAATAATATAATAACCAGTAAATGATTAGTTATAACGATTAAAAATGAATCTGTATAACTTTTTTTTTAAAAATCTAATAAATGAATAATAATGGCAATTAATTGATTAAATATATTATTAATTTATGAATCTATATTTTCCTAATTGATTGCATCAATTTTTTTTATTAAAATAGTGCATCCACTTATTACGTCACCTTATATAAAAATTAAGTATAAATTTTAATAAATTAAGT
Source organism: Cucurbita moschata (assembly GCF_002738365.1). Classification (NCBI taxonomy): domain Eukaryota; kingdom Viridiplantae; phylum Streptophyta; class Magnoliopsida; order Cucurbitales; family Cucurbitaceae; genus Cucurbita; species Cucurbita moschata. The sequence goes on along the minus strand of NW_019268557.1, from coordinate 52,792 downwards.
TATCAATTTTTTTTAATGCAACTTATTTTAATTTTGTAAAATAAAATAAGTGATACATCAACAAATAAAGTAATGTATTAAAAAGAGGAGAGATAAAGTGTTAAATAGAGGAGGGAGAGGGGGGGGGGGGGG
>NW_019268557.1:24963-52015 GCF_002738365.1 Cucurbita moschata | reverse complement strand
GGGGGGGGGGGGGGGGGGGGGGGGGCATTAAGAAGACTCTTCCTTTTGGAAAGGCATGAAATCCCCTCATTCATGGGTATACATAAAGATTAGGAAAATGTTATTTTCAGTTTCACAGACCTTGTTCCAAACAAGGGGACGTGTTACCCTGATCTATTCCCACCCTATTCCTCACTCCAAACAGCCCCCAATAGTTTATGTACCCACATAACTTGACATTTTCAATTTGAATCTTATTGGTATTCCGAAATAAGATAGTACACTTGAAGGTGGTGAATGGGTAAACTGGGCAAGGAGTCAAATGATTGACATCTCATTCTAAGCTATATTTTAGGCTGCTACTCTAGAACCATATTTCTATGAAATAAATGGAGCCTACCCTACATGTAAATGAAACTACTCTGACAATGTCTTGTATATCTCGAATACTTATTATAACAAAAGCTTGTTGATGTTCCTGATGTTAGCCAAGTCTTTATTAAAATGGGAAAACAGATTTGACTTGTCGTTAGAAATTCATAAATTGTAAAGAAAGGTGAATGGTTTCGAAAGCTATTAAATTTGGAGAATTACTCCATCAGTCAAATTATGAAGAAATATCCTCCAAGGATAGTGTGTGCAACATTTTCCATCAACTTTATGCAGACATTTAATTCGTGAAGATTTCATGTGTGCCACCATGAAGAACACTTTTACAGAAAACCCGAACACTAGCTCCAACAGTTCGTAAATAATCTCACTCTATCACTATCAGAATAGTTCAGAAAAAATTAGCCACTGTATCTAATGTTACTGTGATTTGAAAAGTTACCAAGGGTATCGGTTTCCTTTAAACATAGTTCACATAATATTCAGATATTAAAGGTCTTGTATGGCAGAGTAGATGGATATAACTCTCCAATGGCATGAGGATAAAGGCGATCTTGACTGTTGAAATAGCACTGTTGTAGCAATCTGCAATTTTTTCTTTATGAATAACAGTTTCGTTTTTTAAGATTTTTTTCAAAGTTGATATAAAAAAGGATGTATGGCGACATAATTTTGTTAGTCACTCTATGACATTTAGCCTATATTGAATCATGTGCACCACTAATGAAGGTGATTAACCATTTGTCTCCTTTCTCATCTCTTCATCCCAAAACGTTCTCCTTTCTCATCTCTTCATCCTAAAGCTTTTTACTTAGATTTAGATGTTGATAGTGGCAACTTTGAGATAAAATGGTCAAATAATTGTGCGCTTTGAAACCATTTCTGAAAGACCTTTGACTTATTCAGGATTCTGAAAGCTAATTTTCCTCTAATCATCGAAATGCCTTTTGTTAGTGACTTCTTGTGCAATGAGTTCAGCAACTGATCAGTGACAGATGATTTCTGTGAATTTAAGGCAAATGCTCGTTTCTTTTCAAAGGAAAAACTTCCTCGAGGATACATTAGGCTATGTAAAAAGTTCTCCCAATATTTTTAATATTCACGTGTTTAATATTTTCAATACATTAGGCTATGTAAAAAGTTCTCCCAATATTTTCAATATTCATGTGTTTACTTCAAGACCTTCATTTTATTCTGGTTAAATCTACCAAAATTTCCCGGAGCAAGTTTCTGGCATTGCTTGTTGTGTTGAAGTATGCTGTGCTATACTCCCCAAACCATAGGACACATGAATGAACCATAGTGGTAGGTGGACTGTAGTAGACCTGCCATATTTTAGAAGCCATTTCCTTTTCATTATAGTAGATATTCATTACGTTTTGCTTGAATTTATCATTATAGCTATGTTCAAGTGCTTTTCTTATTTATATTTTTTAGCTTGTGATTTCTTGCTTTGTAGGTTGCTAGCCAAGAAACTTACGGGACTTTGGGTGCAATTGTCAAAAGCCGGACGGGAACCCAGCAAGTTGGTTTCCTTACGAACCGGCATGTTGCAGTTGATTTAGACTACCCTAGTCAGAAAATGTTTCATCCTTTGCCTCCCAGCCTTGGACCTGGTGTATATCTGGGTGCTGTGGAGAGAGCAACATCGTTTATCACTGATGATGTCTGGTATGGCATCTTTGCTGGAACAAATCCAGGTGATAAAAATAGTGTATTCTGACATACACCTTGGGAGTCATGAAATTTTGCTTTTCTATCTTTTCTAGTGTAGTGGCTTAGATTCCTGCTCCATCGTCGCTGAAACTCAAAACTTTTGTATCTTATAGGGATATTGTGAGTTGTATAGCAATCTTTATCTCTCTCTTTTCCTTCCGTTTTCTCTTATCAACATAGGTTGAGTTTGATCTCATAATCAAAAATATTACCCCTTTTGATTTAATTATGCCGCTCCTTGTGGGATTTTTTTTAAACCGCTTTTTATAACTTTTGAAGTCCACAGTGTTTCCTTTCTTTATTTTTTTCTGGTGTGAAATGATACCGATTGCTTGCTTATATATGATGGCAGATCACTTAGCCAATAGCTTCATCACCACTAAGTCATGTTCTTCTCTTCATTTAGAATCTATGAGCGTGTGGTTTGTTGATTTTATGGCAATTGAAGGCTATCATTAATTAATTGGGATATTTTGGCTGCTTCGTAGGTTGAGTGTCCACTGGAATCTTAATACAAAACTGCTTTATTGGTACGTATCTTGTATTATGAATTCTGTGCATACCCATCACAATTTGGTGCTTTCTGCAGAAACATTTGTGCGAGCTGATGGCGCGTTCATTCCATTTGCTGAAGATTTCAACATGAATAATGTCATTACATTTGTAAAAGGGGTTGGTGAGATTGGTGATGTCAACAAAATAGACCTGCAATCTCCAATCAACAGTCTTATTGGACGAAAGGTGATCAAGGTTGGAAGAAGTTCTGGCTTGACCAGAGGGACTATAATGGCATATGCCCTTGAGTATAACGATGTAAAAGGGATTTGTTTCTTCACTGACTTTCTTGTTGTTGGAGATGACCAACAGACGTTTGACCTTGAAGGTGACAGTGGAAGCCTTATTCTTTTAACTGGTCTGGATGAGGAAAAGCCACGTCCTGTCGGGATTATCTGGGGAGGAACAGCTAATCGAGGTCGACTGAAATTAAAAGTTGGTCAGCCACCAGAGAATTGGACCAGTGGAGTTGATCTTGGACGCCTTCTTGATCTTCTTGAGCTCGATCTTATTACTACAAATGATGGTTTACAAGGTTTGGTTATCTTAACCAATCAGTAGAACGATTTTAGATTTGTGGTTATTTTTTCAATTTGACCACGTTTTTTGACAACCTACCAAGTTGCATGTTATCTGTGGACTGTGATAATAGTAATGAAGTTTTGGTGTTTTATCAAAATTATCATGAAAATAATTTAGGAAGTTTTATCCAAGTCACACACACACACACACACACACACACAGATATCTATATATATATATATTAAGATTTTTGAAGTTTTATGGAAGATACATATCTTCTAGTCTGATGTCTAGCTGAGGGAGGGAAGGCAATATGCATGCATGTTTTTGCTGTAGACGTGCCAATTTGTAATGTGGATGGTAGAAAACTCCATTTGGTTGGGGACTTCTCAAATGGAACTAGTATAGTAAGGTATAAACTTTTTTATTTATTTGTTTGCTTGTTTGTTTGTTCTTTAACAATTACAAACTTTTCATTGATACATGAAAAGGAAGAAAAAAGTAAAAAGATTCAAACTCCTAAAGGGGAAGAAAGGGAAAGCATAATTCCCGAGGAATAAACAAAAAGAAACAGCTCACAAGAACCTGAAAAGAGACCAAACAAACCAAACAAAGTAAAGAAATTAAAGAACAGCCAACTAAAAACGGTAAATGTACCAAAAACTCTTTGAGAGCTTTCAAACAAAAGCTGAAACGTTAATGGGAACTCCTCAACCCACTGAAGCTTCAAACAGAAACCTCCAAAACCAGCTTGAAACATCACGCCAGAAAAAAGGAAGAAAAAGCAGCAACTGCCCAGGAGAAAAGCACGAACACCACAAGGCCAATGAAGAAAACAACCAACCAAAAGCCATATCAACGCCAAACTAAACTCTCAATAAAACCACAAGAAGCAGCAACTTCACCCAATAACTAAAAACTGACGAGCAAAACAAACAATGACAACCACTTCAGCCCAGCCAAAGACAAATGCCTCCAAGGAGAAAAAAACAAAACCAATGGTTGAAAACCCAACCGCTAGAAATGATCTCATATATTTCACTGTCACCTTCCTTTAGTTAGGAAGACAATTTTTCCTTTTGTTTGATGAGAGGGGGAGAAAAGATACCTTGTCATGCCCTTTAACAATTGGAAAATTGAACTCTAAATCATCACTACCGAGGGTTATCACAGAATCCTTATCTGATTCCTCATCTCCGTCCGAAAATCTGACTTTGTGATGACCCCATTTGTTGAGTTAATAAAACCCTTAGATGTCATTAACAAGGGATGTTGAAGAGTAAAAGTTTGGTTTGGATACTAAAGGCTCCTTATTTGAAAAGAATCCAAGAAAACCCGTTAAATGGGTGCATCTCTCTTAAACTAAATCATGATTTTGGGCTCTGACTAACACTGAATATGGAAAAGTATAAGCCTTTTTATTTATTTATTATTTTGTATGCATTGAACTTTGTTCACATATTTGTCGATACAAATTATTAAATATTTTCATAACATTACTATGAAAAACTAATATATAACAAAAGATCAATTCTCTCTGTTTTTGACATGTAGTACCGTGTTTTCTGTATATTAAAAATAAAAATAAGAGAGGGGCACTTTTTCCATGGGAAACCCAACAAGTTGTAGGGGATTCTTGTGGAAATTGAGCAAGGGACGGGGGTTAACTCCTTGTTCAGCCCTACCCTAATGCTAATCCCATGTATGAATCTCTAAGAGCTGTTTGTTTATAAGTTAGAAGTCATTGTGTATAAACCTTGGGTATTGGAAGTCATAATTTTCTTAGGGGATTCTTGTGGAAATCGAGCAAGGGACGGGGGTTAACTCCTTGTTCATGCCCTACCCTAATGCTAATCCCATGGATGAATCTCCAAGAGCTGTTTGTTTATAAGTTAAAAGTCATTGTGTATAAACCTTGTGCATTGGAAGTCATAATTTTCTTATGGGTTCCAAATGAATGGAGGAAACTTTCATTTGGGGGTTCTGATTTTCTAGTTTTTACTTTTGCCAAAGCCCTGGTTATCTGGTTCTGCATTTTCTTGATTGGTCTGTGTCTTTCAAAAAAATTTCTCTAATATGCTAGCATCTTATGTTCATACTAGGATATTATTAGAATAGTTGTGTAGATAGAAATTGATTGCTCATTTAGAAGTGAGGTAACGAAGTTTAACTGTGTCATAGCCCAGGAACCTTTCCTATGCACCCATCAATAATTAGAGGCAATGAAGTTTTTGAAAGAGAAGTTCTGTCTTAACTTTTTGGCGCTGGCAAAGAGTTTATATCAATCATGTCTTTCTGACTTGGGTTTTTTCACCTCATTTTATGACTAATTAAGCTGCAGTGCATGAACAAAGGAATAATTCAGTTGGAGGGATTGATTCTACTGTTGCAGAGTCTTGTTTTGATCGGATGCCGTTAACATACAGACTTAAGGAGAACTCTGAGCCACTCGGTTTAAGTGTCCAGCGAATTTCCCCCGAAGGTGAATCCTCCCAGGGGCTGATCTCACCTTTTAAGGATGCTGCATTGCAGATAGAAAATGGGTTTGAGATAACTCCGAGCGTTGAACTCCAATTTATACCAAGGTTAGCCAGCAGCTCTCATCTGCATCAGAAGAACGAAGAAAGGCAAGAGTTGAAAAATCTGTCCACCCTGAGGAATGGCTATGACGGTGAGGTATCAGTTTCGCTGCGGTTGGGTGAGCCAGAAGCAAAGAGAAGGAAGCACTTGGATTCTCTTTCAAGTATCAAAGAGTCATCACCATGAGTGCGGGAATAAGAAGATAGATTCAATTTGGTACTGAAAACTGAAATAAGTTTTAAATGGTTATATCTCCGTTACTGGGTTCAGATCATTTTGCCGCCTATTTAGATCTATAAATTGGGACTGCCACATTACAAAGGTTGAAGCCTCAAGGTGGGAGTGCCATTCTTTTAAATGTCCTGTGCAGTGAAAGCCTTGAGGTTAGTTTTCAGTTCATACAACATATTATGGGTGAAAGGTATCTATGCCGGTCTTCACATCTAATTTTCTATTTTCCTGAACCAACTAGAGACGGGTGAAGACCTTGTTCCATAACTACTTTCGAGAAGGAAAAAAAAGTAAAAAAAAAAATATATATATATATATATATATAGAGAGAGAGAGAGAGAGAGAGAGAGAGAGAGAGATAAAGTTATCAGAAGCTAAAAATGAAAATGTTACAATATATTTGGAACCCAATAAAAGAGCCCCCCTTTTCGGCCAGGTTAATGTTGCTTCGTCTTCTGAATTGTTTGTTTAAAGCCATCCTTCATTACCGTATTGGTTCTTTCATTTGTGGTGTGGTTTGTTGATGTTGATTTCAAATGCATGTTCATTAGAGGTAGAAACATCATGTGGTTACAGCTAAAGCACGATTAAGTTAGCTGCTATCATGTTGATGTGATCACGTTAGTGGGAGCTGGTAGTTCACAATATAATGCTGAACTGATATTTGAAAATTTGATATGAAAGTTGTATTGGATGACCATTATGTATGGAGAAGAGAAACATGCACAGATGATGAAACATTGGAGTGTATTATATTTGTTTCTCCTACCTATAGAACAAAAAAGCGCAGTAATTATGCATAATTATTCACTCCAAAAATAGATTAGAAATGAAATGGCATTTGCATCCCCACCAGCTACGGGTTCATACCAACCTTAATCAAATGAAAGCCTACTCAACTCTCCTATTTTCATTACGTAACAAAAGCATGTGAGTAGGCAGTAGTAATCAAAGCCTAATCGTTGATCATCTTCATTTTCTTTAAAAAAAAAAAAGAAAAGAAAAGAAAAGAAGAAAGAAAGAAAGAAAAAGTTGTCTGTTGTCTATTATTTGCTGTCCTTTTCTTTTTCTGACCAAAAGTCGACATAGAATTGTTAAGACAGAAAAACCTTCTCTTAATCTCGAAGGCTAAACCAGATAGATCGTAGCGATGGACTACAGTTTCCAAACACGCACCAACCTGATCCTACCTGGCTGGCCTTTTTTTTAAGTGGAACATTTCATCGATACCTATTGTTCTTCTGCATTACTTGGTTGTGCATTCACATGGATCACCACCACATAATTGCAGCTATGGCCAAACATCTACTTAATATTGTATTTTTATATCAGCAATTAAACATTATGATGATAATGGGATTGGACAGAACGCTTATGGGTCAGCTGAAATATAGCTGTAAACCCCAACAGAAAGCCGCATTATATAAACTTCTCTCCAACCTCTGTGCCAAATGCCTGTTGAGGGGATAGTTGACTCAATATGACTCGAGAGTTCATGCTCATATAGCCCTGTTTGTCTTTCCTTTGTCTTCAAATCTAAGCTTTGTTAACTTTGGATCTGTAATAATTCGTTTAGCTCTCTCTCTGTCTGTGCTGGTCTTTCAACATGTGTTGGGTTGAGAGGTTGAAGCTGCCAGTATGATCTGGGGAAGGGTAAAATATTTTGTTAGCGATGATGATTCGGTGGCCGCCTTAAAGGTTGGTTTCTTCCATCAGGTCATCTTGCAGCTTCAATCACTAAATCACCAACAACACTAAGGATATTGCGTTTGCTCCCCACTCAGTCCAGAAAACGCCCATTTCAGATAAGTCGATCTTCTTCATAACGTTCTTTAAGTTCGCTTATGATGGTTTTCCTTTATTGTCTTAATTATTTAGTAAAGACACTGCCATTTGAATCACTTCAGCCTCTGATCAAGCTCATTGGTAATCTTCGGTCAGTCTGTGGTTTGTGTTTCTGTTCCTTCATGTTCTATGTGTTTTTGATGAATTCAATTGGACATACACAATAAGCAGGAGGAAAGTTCTCGATAAACCCACTTCATGTTATGTTCATGCAATGTTTCTCATCATTTAGTCTATCTTCAACCAACTTCTATAGAAATAAATCCTTCAAATTTAATCTTCAAAAGAGGATGGATGTTGAATGAGAACAATTCAAAAGTACATCAATATACTTTTAATTAGTTACAAGGCATCGATATACATAAATATTTTCGCGCTTACAGAATAATATTAACAAATAATTAGCTACACGCATTCTTAGTTTACCATAATATATAATTCGGTAGATCTCCTCCTCTTCAGCATCATCTCCATTTCTATGCAAACAACAATGAAACAAAATTTTGGAAGGTTTCGAGTTCTAGAAGCTTACCTTTCAAGATGACTTGAAAAGAGTGTGGGCAGGCTAGGAGGGAGGAAAACAAAAGGTCAGTTACAGAAGAAACGGTTCCACAGAAAGAATAGCAAAAGGAAAAAAGTGTTGAGTCGGTTGAATAATTTATGCGTTTTCAGTTGACATGTGATTGAAATGCAAATTTTTTCATGGTTGGCACGCAGGTGGTAGGGATGAAATTAGAGCATTTGAGATAAATTAAGATTACATGAAGGAAGGAGGATTATGGAACGCGTAATAGAAGAACATAACCAATGCTGGAGTTTAAATGAGATTGCGTGGATTATTGAGATTGTAATACATAAGTGTAGTGGTGAGAGAGCGGAGAAAAAGAAAAGATGGGCCACACAGAGAAAGATGTGATGGGAGGGAGGTGGATCAAAGTTGGGTAACAAAAGCATGATGAATGCGCAAGCCATTCTTCCATTTGCCATTCCAGATTTCATAAAGACCAAACTGCAGGGTGGTGTCTCTGGCTGAGACTGGAATTTCGATCACGTCATCCATGGAAAGGTTGTCCTTGTGTTCGAGAGACAGCTTCCTCCAAGTGTAGTCATCTGAGAATCCAACCGTAGTCATCATGAACACTGGACTGCCCTCCCATCCTTTCGCATCACGGTCTAAGCTGATATTGAACCCAACCTTATATTTTCTCCCTGCTTTTGCTCCCCTGTATGTCGCTTTTACTTCAAACCACATCACTTTCTTTGCTAATGCATATCTGTCTACCACAACCATTCAATTAATTCATTCTCTCTACCCAAATAATCTAATATTCATTCTAATTCTAATTAATATTGCTGCTTACCCTTGTTCTCCTTTTTCTCCGTGCTTAATCTCCCACTGATTCTCATCAGAGCCCCATACTATATTTAGGTCGCGTGGTAATATTTTACATTCATTTTGTTCACCTTTCATCTGCCATCATAACATTTCATATCATATCATACCATATCATATATTTTATATGGATACATGAAGCAAAAACATTAGAATTTCAGACAAAAATGAAAAAAATAAACAAAACCTACTTTTGCGAACGCCTTTGTCCTCGTAGATGGATACATGTTTTGTTTCTTTCTCCTGCGTACCGATGTGCAACTCTTAGTTTCTCATACGCAGCAGCTCCTTCCACATATATACGTGGTTCAAAAGGAATATAACGTTAAAGTTTTAACCAAATCTCTTTCTTCCCAACACAACTCAAGCGCATCACGCGACCCCAAATCTCAAACTTATTCCCATTTTCATGTTCATACAGAATAAATATCTCACTTTCGCTTCAGAAATTTAATCTTTAAAATCTTGAATACGCCTTGAAAATAATGTTTGTGTTAAGTTTGGTAAAAAGAATATTAAGGTGTGGTATCAAAGCGAAAGGAACTTTTAAGACAAAAGAAAGGAAAAGAATAATAAAAAGGAAAAAGATGAGTATTCTTTGAGGCGTAGCAGAGAATTGTTGAAGGATGGAACATAAATTAGAAAGTTCTGTTAGCGGCGAATATTACAAATTGTGCGTAAACAATACTACATATTCTGAAGGAATCAAATTCTGTATGGACGGTTGGCGCTAAAAAGCTTCTACATGAATTAGGTAATAGAATAGAATAAAGAAGAAATTTGGATGGATGGCAAATTCCTGAGTTGCCACTCCAAGATATGCGTCTTCTTTACTTAATCAACATACCATACAACAGATGAGATGCTTTACCCCTACGTTTCTGTGGCTTTCCATCTATCTTATCTATCTATTTCAATCTTGACACAATTTTAGACATCCAAATGCTTAGCTTAAAGAAAAAACAGCCTCCGGTAAAAATAAGTGCCTAATCATTTTTCCACCTCATCATCTAAGCCAGTAAAGTAAAAATGAGACTGAATTCAACAACATGATTCTGACCATCTTCCATGTCTTTGACATTGCATGTCGTTATAGTTTCATCTTTGACATTGGAGTCTTTTCTAAAATAGTAGTCACATGAGCCAGGAAGAACTGCCCCAATGACTGCTTTAATACAGGAATTTTGGTCGGTCAGTGAGTACCACCTTTGGAGCTCGTTCTCCCATTGCTAAATTCCATGTTTGTATTAACCACAGAAATGTATGAACTCTCTCATCTGCAATCACTGCACAACCAAGTACAGTAGGTTGAATATGATGGTGAACAAAACTGTCCCATCTAAATGGAGGGAGGGAGGTCTTTTACTTTTAGGTTAAAACATATTTAATCTCTCAACTTTGTTGTTTATTGGGTCATAATTAATAAATAATATGTATGTTAATCCATATTATTAATCAAACTATTTATATTTTGACCATCTTAGTTTTACCTCTAATATATTAAATAGTAAGCCATTTAAATGTTTATAAATTAAATTCATTCCTTCCTGCAAAAAAATATTAAATTCATTTAAATGCTAAAAGAAATTAAGATGTATAAAAATACATTTATAAAATTAAAATGGAAAGAAAACACAAATTACAACCCAAAACAGTATTTTTTTTTTTTTTTAAACTTGTTTTTCCTTTATGAAAAGGAAGCCACTAGAAAAAGGGATCATCTATTATGAAAAGGAAGCCACTTACAAAAAAAAAAAAAAACATAAATAATCTCATCAAACTAAAATCATATTCAAACACATCCATGAATTAACATGTTGAATGAAGTGAAACCCAAATTATGCATTATTCATCATGTTTCGTACAAATCTACGATTATAAACCCTCTGCTTACTCCTAGCTTCTGGACTTCATAAACGCATTCAGTTTCGAGTTTTATTAATCTACCATTCACATCCTCGGCAACTGTATTTGTACAAGAAAGATAGACACGATCTGAAGAAAATTTTTCCAACTGTAAATTAAGTGGACAAGCCAAGCTACCAGTACCATCATTATGATTAGAAAGAGCCGAATTCACAATCTAACTTTGTGTCGCTTATGCTTCATCCTGCCCTCCCTCTCTGCACTTGCTTTGTTCTTGTTGGATAGATTTACTCCACTCCTTTTTCTCAGTTCTGAAACCACAGCCAGCCAACCAGCCCAACCAAATACTCATTTCGTTCCGGAAAAGTACAAATTTTCATTACTATTACTTTCTTACCTCCTTACACTGTGCCTTGTCTCAGCGGTTCAGATTCAATGTGGGCTTCAACCTTGTTCTGGCTGTCTAGCGGCATGTATTGCGACATGATAGACATGATCTCCGAATCCATGTAAGACTGTCAAAAGTAATGCGTCGGATAAGGTTTAGCTATCTTAGGACACAATAAATTCCTTTAAATGGTAGGTAATAGGTAATAACCCAAGACAATGCACAAAGTGGTCAGTGTTATACCCGCAGCCTATATTTGTAGAACATGTAACCGGCTAATCCCCCTCCAACGACAACTGCCAGAACCAGAAATACGAGGAACAATCCAACTTTCGAACCACTTTTTTCTGAATAAGTAACAACAATGTGAAATGAATTGTCAACAACAGAGATCACGTTCAAGGGTTATTCATTCCTATATCTTGATTCCATCATTTTCGGTTAGGATGGATATATAAGACGGTAGGTGCATGCTTACCGATACAAATATCTTGGTCCTTCATGTATACTTGGTTACCGCTACACTTGCAGTCGTATCCACCCCAATTGTTCTTGCAGCTACAACCATCACACTGACAAGCAAGACGCTCCTTACATTCATCAACATCTGCTTTTTGCATTGCATGGTCCATAAAAAAAAAAATAATAATAATAATAAACTAAAAATTAAAAATTTAAAAAATAAAAAGTAAAAAAAAAAAAGCCTTCTAAACGCTCACTCTAAACCACTCTCGAATTCATTAAGAAACTTTGCAGTTAGTGGTTTTAGGACAAACCTTCGCAATTTTGGCCATCCCCTCTGAACCCAGATGGACACTTGCAACCGCTTATATCTGAATTCTTCATTGCGTAAAAACACAAGAATGAAATTGTAAGATTAGATAATGGTGGTAAGTACAAAACACACACTATTGCTTCTAGATCTGATAAATTATGATGGAAACAGCACTGAACTGAGCAAGCTGTGGCAGTTAACCCATTTTTAGTTTCTGACCAGCAACCACCATTGTTAATCGTGCACCTTGCAGGTCCATAGGCTGTTAAAATAAACAGCAAATGAAATAATTAAATCACTTGATTTAAAAAATAAATAAAAAAACTCGAAACTGCCGTTGTATTAAAAATAAAGTAACAATTAATAAATAACATAAATAGAACATCAGTTGCCTAATTACTCCCTCCAGTCACAAAATGTTATTGGTGTCAATGAATTGGGGAGAGAATTTTGGTTTGTGGGAACAACAAAATATAACAGGTTTAGTTTACCTTCACAAGAAGTATAACCATCTCCTTTATACTGAACACCATTAACGACAGGGCACTCACAAACTCGTCCCCTAAATGTGTCCTGATCAAATCGATAACTAATGATTAATTTAGGATGCAACCGTACACCTTTGAACAGAACTTTAAACCATATATAAACATTCTTTTGTGAAGCAAGCAAATGTGAAAAATGAGATATTCCTCCTCTTGGTTTTTTTTTTTTTAATCGTCATTTAGGTTTTAGGAAAATGGGGATTTTCATAGAGTTTTTCATACTCTTTTCAGTTCAAAAACGTGAGAAAGATAGCCTAAAATGTACAGACAGGTTCATTTTTTACCTTGCATGCAGTTATGTTCTGTTGTGTGAGCTGCCAACAGCCACCATTCCTTTCGAGGCATTCATCGGTTTGAATATCTGATTAGGAGTGACATCAGAACAATTTGGAAGGGAAAAAAAATAAAAAATTAATCTCAAGCTGATGGCCATGAAAATCTTGGACAATGAATTGAGCATAAATATGTAGATGCATCAACCTGAAGTCAAGCAAATAGGAGGCTCCTCAGTTTCCTTAAATCCTGAACAGATAGCCTTCAGCACAGCAGTTCTGTCCAGTTTCCCTTCAAGCCCAAATGGTTCAAAGAAAAAAATTCAAAATCTTCATATGGATCACATATAAATTAAAACAACAGGCCAGCCACTAGATAGCGAACCTCGATACTGAACCTCATTAATCACTAATGTGGGTAAGATTGTAACATCACCACGAGCCCCATTGCCAATCTGTAATCAGGTTGGTGAGTCTATTAGCAATTATTTATACTGAAGCAGTACAGAATATCAGTGTTTGAAACTCCGGGATTATTTGCTATAATAAAATACAATGGCTGTTTAAAGAAAAGTAAGGTAAAAAACACTATGGTTACCTGCATTTCTTGCTCAACTTTTAGCACTTTATTCTCCACATCAGCTTCAGGATCGCCCATGCATTCATTAATCTTGTCAACTGGAAGATCTGCATCATTCAGCATACAGTTAATCAGGAGTTGCTTAGGTGTGTTTCTTCTTAATAATTTCATTGATAATCGTGACAAACTTGAGATCAGGATTCAAGTCAATTAAGATTTGAAAGTAGATTACGTACTGAGAGACTTCATGACATCCTCAGCACATTGCTTGCTGTATCTCTTGTCCTTCATGGAGCATCTAACATGAAAATCTGTAACGAAATCCCACCAAACCCAGGAGCGATTGGTCTCATTGGAAACTCGATGCACACAAAGTTGTCTGAGATTTTCATAGACAATGTCTTTGCCTTCATACCCAACTCCAAAATCTTGCTCTGGGTCTGGCGCACAATACCTGCCACGGTTAATGCACTGGGACTTGCATTGGCTGCTAAATCTGAAGGCCTCAGGGCAATACCAAGTGATGTAGTGTGGTGTGAACTGAGTGTAACCTCCCTTCTCCAGAATCTGAGCATGTCCCTTAAAACTTTTGACAAAATTCATTTGCTCATTACATCGACTACCACATTCGTCATTGCTGTTGGTCCAAAATTCGTACTCCACTCGGTTATCGGGATGGGGAACCGACTCTCTCCAGTCTAATCTGATGACAACATCTTCGCCATTCCTCACTGCTTCTTTTAGGCTTGTGCCGAGGGATTTCTCTATGAAAGCAGACGGAATTTGGATTTTTTCAATATAACTATCTGCTTCGGTGCTGTCTTCAGGTGAATCCATCGTTATTAGAGACTCCTCAATACTATCCATTACTAAAACTACAGCTGCTCCAGCCTGTTGAGCATTCCATACTTTCAAGGCAAAGTAGCAATCTGAATTGAATGGTCAGAAAGAAACCAAGAAGTTGAAATCAGAACAAACCATCCCTTTGAGAACTCTCCAATTAAAAAATCAGACACAGAAAATTGAGAGTGGGATGCAGCATATTTGATGTGAGTTGTCATTGAGTTTGTGCTTGATTTTGATAATACAACTTAAATGTCCAAGAGGGAGAAGGGGTTTTTTTAATGAAAAAAAGTCAAACAAATGGAGCCATAAGCCTTGAGAAAAAAGAAAAAGAGAACAGAGTAATAACAATAATTTGAAGATTCAAAGTCAAAGTTTCCAGGCCCTAGAAATGATCTATGGATCGTAAGTAGGAATCAGGAGGAAAGTAAAAGGTATCATAGCCGGCATCTGGATAATAAAGTCAACAAGAGGCGTAAAACAAAATAGCCAGATATCGTTGGAAACATCACATTGCTAGGCAGATGCATTCGATTAAATCGAGAAAAAAGATGATGGATCCCATTTTGTTGATATTAGATTCTCGTCTATTTCAGTTTGTTTCTTAGTGGATGACACAAGTGTAAAGGAATTCAAAAATTAAGAAATCAAATTTAAACCCGGATTCCTATTAAGATTATAGTTGGGAAAAGAAAAGGAATACAAAAGAGTTGAAATCGCAGTTTCGCTAAAAAAGGAAAAAGGCGATTCAACGGCATTAATAAGAGAAGGTGAGTAGATTTTGGTTTCCGAGTTTAGCATGATAAATGCATAGAATGAGAAAAAGAAGAAGAAAAAAAAGAGATACCTCCACGATCGAGGAGAAGGATGGTAGGGCGAGAGGTCTTGGATTTAAAAGGCTTATCGCCGTCGAAGGGAAGACAGCCGAAAGTGCCTTTCTGAGGATAGAAAACAGAGCCGACTATGAATCCGCCGTAGTCGGGAATCCCAAAGTTGGCTATGGCAGCGTCATGCTTGGACTTGAGAGAGGTGGGAGAGAGAACGGAGACGCTGCTCTTCTCGACGACGAAACGGGCGTGGACATGGAGATGAAGATGAAGTGGGAGTAGGAGCGCAAGGAGAAAGGTGAGAAGAGGCATGGTGCAGAAGAAGCAAGGGGAATGGAATGGAGATGGGATTGGAAGAAGAAGAAGAAGAAGAAGAAGAAGAAGAAGAAAAAGAAGAAGAAAAAGAAGAAGAAAAAGAAGAAGAAAAAGAAGAAGACGAAGAACGGGACAAGGCAACCAACTGAATAGATTATAGAAGTGGAGAGAGAAGAGGGAGTTGGTTCAGAAGTGAGAGAGAATGGTGGGAAGGATCAACCATACAAGAGAAGAATAAGGAAGACTTGGTTTGTTTGCTTCTATTTGGGGCAACTTCTTCCTCTAACTAAGTAGACTTCAAGGAAACGTTATGATTTCATCACTGCCAATATATATATATATTATATATTAATTGTTATAAAATAGCAATGCCTATATAGTTTTTTGCAATTTAATATTAATTTCATCAAATCAGGTTCATGTTAATATGCTACAATAAATACTCACTACTTTGTTAAAATAAAAAATATTAAATTAAAATAAATATTTCAAAATTTTAAATTTTGAAATAAGTTTAGATCCAAAATATTGAAATCAAAATGGAATTTAAAACCAAATTAATTTTTTAAATATAAAAGTGACAAGTGGTGCTAGTATTAATTTATCCTATTTATTCATTTTAAATTTACTTCTTTAAATAAGTTAAATATGTGTACATATAGCCAACTATTTTCTCCCCTTTTGGAATTATATAAATGATTTATAATCCAAACTAAACTAACTTCAAATTCCACTGCATACCATAAATTTAATGTGTTAAATGTAGCATAAAAGTTGGTGTATTTTTATAATAAATTTTGAGTTTGAATCTGAATTTCCTACCCGTTTAAAACTAAAATTATATTTTCATGTCGTTTTTTTTGCATTAAAGATTGAAGTGTAATAGGTAGAGTTGTTTTTTTGCAACCCAAAGCTTGTTATATAGAATCAAAATGGATGGTTATATATAAATGAATATACTGAAAACAATATATTATTATTATTGATATCATTATAACCATTTAATAGCAAATAGATTCAAACCTTTAAATTGTCAAATCACATACTTCACATGCTTTTATAGAAAAAAAAATCTTTTTTAAAAACAATTTTATTTATTTTGACTAAGTAAACGGAAGACTTGGAATAAGAAATTGTCAAATCAACAAAGTCTACACACCATGACAAGTTCAAATAAAATCAATTTAAAATTAAATATATTTTATTGTTCTGGTAATTTAAATTTTGTTTAGAATACACTAATTTTAGTTTTTGTATTTTCAATTTCAACTTCAATGTTTAAAAAATTTCAATGCAGTGATGCTGAAAAGAAAAGTTGTTAAAGTTTATTAATAAAGAAATAATGTGAATTTTTAAAGATATTTTAAGACATGTTAATTGAGAACATTTAAAATATTTATTTGGCATATAGAATTTTGATGATGCAACGATCGTTGAGTCAAGTAAGCTAATAAATTGAATAAGAAAACACAATTATAGGCATATGTAGTTTTTAAAAGTTGGTACACAGAATGCTTATGTTTTGGATACAAATTTTTATGTTCTGGAAAAAAAAAAAAAAAAAAAAGTGTGGGTTACCAAAGAATAATACTTGCCAAGTAGGTACTTCTACGTTGACCACATTAAAACTTGAATACCATACATTTCTATTAAAAAAAGAGACAAAAATTAGTCTCTCTCCTATTGCATTGCTTACTCCTGATTGCAGAAACATGATCGTCGTGTGTTTCAGAGGTGGGATGATTTGGGCTTCAGGAAGACGAAAACGTAAAGGGAGGGAGAATTTGACCATCTATCTCGCTTCCACCCCAAAGTTGAGACTTTGGGTTGAAGAAAAATAAAGATAAGAAGCTACTCATCCAAAATCACCCTACTCTTTTGGATAATGCCTTTTTATCCTTTCCTATTAAATCATAAATAAATAAATAAATAAATAAATTATCATCACAGTTCTCGTCTTCTTTCACAAAAACCCATCCTCCCAATTTCAACTTCTTGCCATATTTATAGAAGTCTATCTATGCATTGGGTAACCTAACTCGACTCAAATAAGATATATCTTCAACACAGCCTATTCCAAAAATTATAGCGTGACAAATGAACTGAAATAACATAATATAGTACTATTCCAACAGAATATCTATCTATACTGGCCATTGGGGGAAAATGTACCCGATTCATCTCTCAGGGTTTAAATGTGGCGGTTCCTCTTGATCTTGCACTTACCCCGGCGCTTGGCCTTACCAACCTTGAATTTTCTTTTCGATTTCTTCCCAATTCCACCTACAGCCTTCAGTGTCGTGCTTTCACCATATCCATTCATCTCCACATCTGCAACACAAACAAAGAAATTAACACCTTCCACACATCTATTCTCAAATAATTCAAACCATACATAGAAAGGACCAATGCTAATAAATACATCTGCACCACCACAAATGAGAACACAACTTGTACGTGATGTAACGAAGCTGGGTGGTATTTCAATTCCACTGTTAAGTGGGCACTGCTCAACTGCCATAAATTGTGTACCTTCAACAAAAGGTTCAAATTCCCCACCCCATGATGAACTCCAAGAAAAAGGAAAAAGAAAAAGGAAACTTCCTTATATTCCTTTTACCCAAAAATGTTAAAGGTTTATCATTTTTTGAAGGAGCCATCGTTGGAGTAAAGAAGACCTTGTGCAAATCACACTAAGGAGTCAATGAAGAGCTCCGCATTAGGACTGACAGCAACATACCTCTTCTAAAATTTTAAAATCATAAGCTAATCTCTCAGATACAAGCACGTAGGAAAGCACAATAGAACACCAGGAATTATGCTTAGAATGGCACATGACATTTTCATTTAAAAAAAAAAAAAAAAAACAGTAGGATCACAATCAGAAAGAGAGAATGCTAAAAAACAGACATAGCCTCTTAGCAGGAAATACTTTTTTTGTTCATTCGGGGTGCCTTGTGATGCTGGATATGGGATAGGAACAACATATGGTAACTTTCCCTCAGAAGTTGTTTAACGAACAAACTTGGATATTTCTGATCGGGAAAGCTTTAAAACCATTTCAATTCAACTGTCACATAAATTAACGTCGCAGACAAAACATAGATGGTGAAATAATAATTACGGGAAATAAGTAACTCGACACTTGAAAGAATTGAACAGCTATATGGCTAATACAACATTAAAAAGAAGTTGTATTCATCAACACCTATAGCATAAAATATGAGTTGAAAACAGAGAAAACCAAGTCTAGACTGTCACAAACGAACTTTCACAAAAACATTTTGATCTCCATAAAAAAGGAAACATAAGAATTGTATATTGAAGTTGGGCAACTATCCTTCCATATTACCCCTCTATTTTCTCTATTCCATCTAATTGTGGAAAATACGACTGTGACATCCTGACTCCTGTTAACTATATGTATATTTAATCTGTTATTTCAGTTGCTAGCTTTCTGTTTAGTTCAGTGACTCTGTTAACCTCGTGATTTTAAGATTAGTTGTAATCTTCTTAGAGGTCGCCTGTGTGTAAATACTCTTATTCATTCATAATTAAAACTACGATGAATTATTCTTTTTTTCAAAATCAAGTTTTAGAGCTAGAAATGTAGACTAGTCCACGAAGTGGATGGAAGCAAAGCCTCAATATATCAGGCCACAAAAGTGGGGGCTGTGAATTGCTTGGAATTTATTCGAGGGTTGTCTCTCTATGTCTCTATCCCTCTCACCCCTCTTTTAACCGTACAAAGATTGTGCATTTGGATGACAGAATAACTTGGGTTACGATATTCGTCATGGGTTGAGTGAACAAAGCAAAAGAGGGCAAGGATGAAAGAATTTTCATATAATGAGATGAAAAACCACAACAATGAAATCCGTAAACCTAAAGAATGAACATAGAGGAGCAAAAAGAAAGGTCTGCAAGTAATAGAAGGAACAAAGGGGATACCCATGGCAGAGTCGGCGTCAGTAGAAGCAGAGGCTGATGCGACGTCCATGGTAGAAATATTGGAAGTGGAAGGAGATGGACGCACGGGAAGCTTAGGGGCAGCAAGGGCAGCCTGTTGAGCAGCAAGCTTGGCTGCGTCTTTCTTGTCGTAAAAAGGGTCAACCATGTCTCTCCGGATGGCCCGCAGCCTCTTCTCTCTCTTCGATCTCATGGATTTCGCCATCTTTCTTCTCCCCGACGAGTTTCTTCGCTGCGAGTCTGAGGTTGCTTTGATCGCGTGGGCGACCAAGTTTGGGGGTTTGGGCGAATTTAGGGTTTATAAGGACCTCCTCTCTCTTAACGTTTGTTTAATGTTTGTCTCAAGTATTTATTAAAAATCGGATTTTATAATTATTTCATAGAATAAAAAAGAAAGTAGTATTTGTTTTAATAAAATAAAAATGAGTAATTGAATTTTGGAGTAAAAATAGTAATGTAAATAGTTGTTTAAAAAAATTATGAATGTAGATAATGATTTCGGTATCCACTATACCAATGAATTAGTATAGGTTTTTATTTTGTTACGACAGGAATAGGAGGTGGTAGAATGAGATGCCATATTCTTCTTCTTTCTTCTTCCCCAATCTTTTTCTTTCTTCTTCCCCTCTCTTTTGTCACACCTGGCCGCTACCCTGTCTCTCTCACCACAGTTGAGAAAACACAGTCCCACCAACCCATTCGATCGACTATCGTGTCCTTTTGCTTCCATTCGATCGACTGCCGGTGGTGGAGGAATTATCAAGTTGAGAGAATGATGGAAATGGAAGGAGGAAATAGGATCTAGAAGGGGCCTGTTTCAATCTAGAAGGAGAAAAAGGAGGGGGAAAGAGTGGGCAAGAAACGTGATCTCAATTTTGCCAACTCAGAGTCCAATGGTAAATAAACATAAAATTAATATAATCCATAAGTAATGACCATGTATGTCGCAATTGAAACTTCAGCAACCAAATTAGAATTAACAAGTGTATAGTTAACAACAGGCCGAGAAAAGGCACCAAACCAAGTATGAGGAGTTTGTAATTGTAATTCTAAGTAAATAAAAAATATAATAAAAATTCGAAGATGTGAAAGGAACCAGGATGGATGATGATGTCATGCCTTCCCGATGAACTCCACATCAAATAAGAGAACTGAGTTGGGAGGAATGATACACGACCCTGCATACACAATCAAGCCAAAACACCACTTTCAACTACAAACTCCTTTATCCAATTAATTAAAAGTAATTGATTTCATAACCCCCTTTACCAGTACATGAAAACAACCAGAAATTTCATCCTACCTCCTCTGCATCCAGCACCTCTCGCGCCATACCCTAGTTGTGGAGGAAGCTTTAGAACCCGCTTCCCTCCTTCACAAATCCCACGAACCCCATTAAGTGTCAAGGAAATTGATGTTTTAATTAACACCATTCCACTTCCATAGGCTTAACGAAATTTCCAGTTTTTGTGGAAAACGTACCCGGAAGCATTGCTGGAACTCCATCGCCCCCAAGAATACCTTCATCCCAACCTTTTATAACCTGCACATTTTACTTTACTTCTCTCAATTAATTAAATATCCACTCTCTCCTTCCCATGTTTCTTAAAATATATATAACTACATATATACCTCACCAACCCCAACTCGAAAGGTTAACGGCTTCCCCCGATTGTAGCTGCTATCGAACACCTTTCCGCTCTCTAGTTTTCCAACATAATGTGCCTACCAATCACCAATTTGTCACTTCACACGGGTATACAATACCACAATACAACAATACAACATCAATTCACACAGATTTATCAACTTCAATTTCAAATCATTGAATCTATGGTAGAGAACAAAGGGGTACGAGTGATTGAAGGCATACCTTGATTAGCTGTCCTTTCTCAGCCTCAGGGCCTGTCCCGACAACTTTATCGCAGAATGCAAGGCCCGACGGAGCTGTTGTGAATTCACATGGTGTGGCTTCAGCAGTTGCAGGCAATGGTTGTAGGAGAACGCTGGCAAGGCCGAGTAGGAATCCACAACCAATTGCTCCTCTTCTGCCGAATGAAGCTGGGCTCTCCTTCATTTCCAGTTCCTGAAGAGAAGAAGAGATTTTTGGGGTACGGGTGTAGGTAAATTTGGAGACTTGTTTCGTCGTTACACATTTATCAGGTGAAATGTTGTTGGAGCTGAGCGTTCTGGGAGTGGCAGCCCTAAATGAAATTGTCAGCGAGCTCATATCCAACAAACACTGCTCTCTAGTTTCAGAAGAAGATAAATCAAAACAGGATTAAGCTCCACCTGCGCACCGCTCATTGCTGGATAGAAGGTAATCGTATTCAGTGTGGGAAGCATGACATTGGGCAACGCACCATCAAGCGGGCCTGTTTTGTTGCGGCCAACCTTGGGCCACTTTGAGTCCACTTCTAAGAATTTGTGGTGGTTTTCGTTTATTTATGCTCGGCCCAACTACAACCTGTAGTTCTCAGTGCGTAGCTAGAGTTTATGGATTTTCTAATGTATCTACGGCTGTTTACATCTGACCGGAATTATCATCAGCTGGCCAACTCTGGTTTTAGTTACTCACGGATCAACATATAGATGGAAAAGGGTAGTTCGTACCTGCAAGTAAAGCTAAACGAAGCAGGTCTAATTATGAATTAATGAAATTATGGGGAGTTCTCCCACGACCAATGAGATTCTTTTGGTCTCTTCGAACCTGGAAGTAGTTTTCTAATTAGTTTAGCCTTTCTTGTTGTTGTTGTTGTTCTTCTTCTTTTTCCGCTCATTTCCGTTTTCCCTGTGCGCCGCCCAAAGCTATTATTTACTTCCAACAAATGGAGCATGGCAAACAAGTTAATTAAACCTGACAGCTCGAGATCTCGAGGGACATCAAATTTCTATCATTTGGCCAAATTTACCAATGACATAAATACAAACAAAACAAGCCAAGGTTTGCTATGGTAGAGAAAATAATCGATCAAACAGAACAGACATGTAGGGAGGAGAAGCTCTGGTTCCACCAAGAACCTTTGCCAAACTCACATTAGCATGTCAATCTCGAATGGGCAAGAGAGCAGCAGATCAAGCCATGACCAGAAAAGTAAGCGCGCCCGCTTAGCAATAACCATCAGTCAGCAATCATCCCCCAATATTGTACTAATTGAGGTCCGCGCGCAAGATAAGATCACGCTCTTTTGTCCATGTAAAATTGGCAAGAGCTGGCATTTGAGAAGCTGTGCACCATTGCAGACTACAGATTTATTTCCTCTACAGTTGCTCCTCAGGAAAATTTGCAAGGAAGCAGATTACAAAACACCAGTGAGAGTAATTTGTAAAGTTGACCATATCAATTACTATTCTAATTCGAAAAGGAGTGATGCAATTATAGGCAGCTATAATCCACTTCTGATAAGGCTATACGCCCTAACCTTCCGCACATTTTGGTTCAGTAAATTCCTTATCTTTTCTGCATCATCCCACTTTTCCTCTAGAACATACAAATCAGATATAAGAGAGTAAATTCCACCATGATTCTCGGGTTCTAACTTGTCCAGTATCTGCTCAATAACTCTCTCAGCCATGTCAAAGCTTTTATGTTGCTTACAGGCCGACAAAAGAGAGCTCCACACAATGATATTAGGTTCGAGTCTCATATTCTTAATAACCCCATAAGCTTCCTCCAACAATCCCGACCTACCCAGCAGATCAACCATGCAACCATAATGTTGAATCCTTGTTTCTAAGCCATATTCTTCAATCATGTTGAAATATTTGCGGCCTTCTTGAACAAATCCTGCATGAACACAAGCACTTAAAATCCCAGTGAAAGTCAATTCATTCGGTTCCACACATTCATTCCTCATCATCTCAAATAAATCCAACGCCTCCTTGCAGTAGCCATGCTGTGCCAATCCACATATCAGAGCAGTCCAGGTCCTGACGTTCTTTTCAGACATCAAATGAAATACCTGGCAAGCGTACTTAAAAAATCCACACTTGGCGTACATATCAACCAAAACTGTACCAAGTTCCAGGTTTAGTTTCCACCTATTCTTGACCACAAAACCATGAACTGATTTGCCAGCTAACAATCCTAAAGAGCCCATATAAGCACACCCTTTTAAGATTGAACCTACCGCCATCTGGTCGGGAGTTATTCCAATAACTATCATATCTTGGAAAAGAAGCAAACCACCCCTGTAATTGCGGTTGTTAACGTATGCAGCAATCGTGGCGGACCAAGATGCCAAATCTTTTGATGGCATCAGATCAAACAGTTGGCGAGCTCTGTCTACATCCCCTGTCTTGGAATACCCGAAAATCATAGTGTTCCAGGTAACAGTGTTTTTGTGGGGCATTTCATCGAACAACAAACAAGCAAGTTCAAAGGAGTTCAGGACGTACGCATAGAGTAGGGATGTAGCGACAAAGACATGGGTAGTGAAACCAAGTTTAGTAATATGGGCATGAAGATGGTGAAGAATGGAGAGGTTGTTGGAACGAGCGCAGGCTTTGAGCACAAACAGAATTGAGAAGCTGTCGTGAGGAACGGATTGGCGGTGCATCTGGGAGTAGATAGCAAGAGCTTTCTGAAGGGAGGGAGCATTTCGAATGCGTAAAGCCCAAGAGTTGAAGCCTTTGGCGAACAAAGCAAATTGACGGCGAGCAGGATTGAGCAAGTGAGAGGAGCGACTTAAGAGCATAACTTGCGTCGTCTCGGCCTCGTCCGTTAACCATATAGATATCTATCAATATATATATATATAGATAGTTTTAGAAGGAAAAATTTCAGGAGAACTTGAACCCTAAACATGAAAGGAAAACTTTAAATTTACTTTTCCATGTATGTTTTGATTGATTATTATAAACATCATATAAGAAATACAAGTTCATTCATCTATTAATTTAACTTCAAAAGCTTTTAAATAAACTTCAAAATTTAACTCTGGAGTTCTTCTATTTATTTGTTTTTTTCTTGTTGATAATTTGACCGTTGAGGAAGGCTTAACCGTTTTTGTTGGAGATAAAATTTATTTATTTATTTTTGAATCAAGTAGAAAAGATTTTGGCATATCAAATCTTGCATTCCTTTTCCTAATACGAAAAAACAATCCATTCCATTATAAATTATGATTCGTATTTCTAAAATTGATCCGATATTTTGCAGGCACGCCCAGCGATAGTCGGGATCGGAACATCTAATTCTCTGCCCTTCTGAACATCCGCTTCGAAAGTCCATCGCTTCAAAACTCTTCCACTGCAACTCCTACTTCGCCACGCTGCTTCCACCACCACGTTCTCAATAGTCATGCCA
Organism: Cucurbita moschata; assembly: GCF_002738365.1. Classification (NCBI taxonomy): domain Eukaryota; kingdom Viridiplantae; phylum Streptophyta; class Magnoliopsida; order Cucurbitales; family Cucurbitaceae; genus Cucurbita; species Cucurbita moschata. The sequence continues at coordinate 27,116 of NW_019268557.1, read as the reverse complement.
CCAGGTTCCACTTTTGCTTTCCGCTCTCATTCTATTTCCTTCCTTTCAATCTCTCATCAATGTCAAATTTTGCTTTCTATACTTCCGTGCAGAGCTCCCTGGTTATTACTATGATGTCCAGAAGAACAGGTATTTCCCTCTCAAGGGCCCAATTCCTGGTTCTTCTCGCACTTCCTCCTCCTCTTCTTCAGCCCCTCATCACAAACGAGCTTCTAAGCCCACCACGGTGTGTATTACTCTACCTCTGGATACTACCAATTTCACCTTTTCTGTTTAGGATTTATGCTTTTCAATGCGTATTCTGCTTCCCACAAAATTTCCGTGCTTAGTTGCTTTATTAAACACGGTATCTGACTTCTCTATCACTCGAGGCCCTGAATTTTGCGGTTCCTTAGTAGTCGTGGATGTTCTCTCGAGGATTAGGGCAGGACTAGGGTTCTTAGTGCTGACTTAAATCTGGGTCGAGTCAGTTTCCTCTTGGAGCGCTTTTAGAAAGAAAAAAAGAAAAAACTGTCAAGCTTTTGGGGGCAGACCTGGGCTTTAAAATAATATTTTCAAAAGCTCATTATTTGGCACTTATTTTTATTTATTATTATTATTATTATTATTTTTTTTTTTTTTGTATTTTCTTCTTATCAATGAAGTTCCATGTTTCCACAAACCAGTCTCCATTTTTTCCTCTCTCCTTTTGGCCATTTCTTTCTCTCATCTTCTCAAACAAAACTAATGAATAACAACCTTCAAATCTTGATGAATGAGGGCAAGGTAATAATTGGGGACGACTAAAGCCGTTTTTTCTTAGTGTGAGACCTTTTTGGGAAGGTTTAGATTGGTGTTCCCTTTCAAACTGAAACATGGAGGAGTTGGAAGCTTCTTTCTCTTCTGAAAGAGGTGGTCTTTGGTTTTGAGAGAGAAAAAAATACCTGGTCCAAATGGTTTTACGGGCTTTCTTCTAGGATAATTGGGGTGGTATTACTATTACTATGCTATTGTTTTCACTTCCTTAGGTTGTATACTTCGAGGACTAGTGCATTTTTCTTAGTTGGTAAGCTAATGTTTCATGATAGTCCTCGGTGCTGTCATGTGATAGTTTTGGCCTCACTTTAGAAATTATTTTATCATAATTAGGTACTTGATATCAATACATTAAAAAACAACTTTTCCCCTACAGATGGTCGATTCATGTTCGAAGGCAGATTTAAGAGCCGTGAAGCTGATTCAAGCCAGGGAGTTGTATGGTAATGTTATTGCTTCCAGTAAAGGAAAGTGGAACTTCAAGGAAAAATTCCAAAATTTACTGGCATCCAAACCTGTGGTATGTTCCTTATCAACGATCGTCCTAAACTTGAGAGCACTTGTTCCAATTTCACTTAAATGGAATGTCGAATTAGGACTTAATATATTAGTTGAATTATTTTATTGATGTTTGTGGTGGAAACCACATAAGAAAGAAGGGTAATCTAAGCGTTATGAGGAAGCTCTTAGCTTTGGACATCATTTTCCTTCTACTTTTTGATGAACTGGTAGGTTTGGGCTATGGTAAATAACTAAATCAGTGTAAGATAGTGATTGTTTTGTTTCCATTGAAGACCCTTCAGAAGATGTAAAACTCCATTTGGTTTTATTCTTTAAATATCTTCTAAGCAATCATCATGTCGTTTTTCATTGTTTTGCCAAACCAATGATATCCTTCAGGAATTTTTAATGTATATTCTACATAGCAGAATATTTTTCTGTTTCTTTATTATAATAAGTTGAACAAGATATTCTATGCAGGTTTGGAAATACCGAGGAACTGGTAGAATGGGGGATAGTGCTTTGCAAGAAATACCTATTAATGTGCACACCCTGGAGGGTCAAATGGAATCTACTGTTTTATTGACGGGCAATATAAGTGGCTCCTTGAGGTATTTATGGAGTTGCTCTACTGTGTGACTGCATTTGTGCTTGGACAATGCAAGAGAGTTTAATCTTTAAATCCAGTTTTTTATTAAATGGTAATCAATTCAGATTAGTTTTGTTTGTGTATGTCCGGACCATTTGGTTAGCTTTGAGTAAAGTTATGTGTAAAACAGTGTGAGGCATTTTTTGTTGGGTTGGATTTTTTGTTTTTTTTTTTTGTATGCTCTTGTACATTAAGTTTGGTTTCTTAT
>NW_019268557.1:21970-24218 GCF_002738365.1 Cucurbita moschata | reverse complement strand
CCCCCCCCCCCCCCCCCCCAAAAAAAAAAAAACAATATGGACCAAATAGAAACCTATAAAATCTTAGGGACTAAATTGAATAAAGCCCAAATGATAGGAATGCTTGGTGGGTGTGTTAGTTATATAGGAGAAAGTAAAATAAAAGTGCTAGAATTCAAAAGAATTAAGGAATAGTTTCAATTGTGTCCTTGTTTGAAGAGTTCTTGGTGGAAGTTCTTTTAGTGGGAGTGTTAGAATTTTTGTCCTGGAATTCTAGGGGGTTGTGGAATTATTCCAACAAGAATCGGTTTGAAGAATTTTCTGTTTTACCGTTGTCCTAATGTTGAGAGGATGTGTGCATAATGAGTAAAATTTGGTTGAGATTGCCATTGGTGTTTTGTCTTTTTTGCCATTGGAGTTAAAGGAATAGTTCCAGCTGTTAGCTTGTTTGAAGTGTTCTTGGTGGGAGATCTATTGATGTGGATTCCTTGGAAAGGTTACTCATTATAAGGTCCCTTGCATGAAGAGTTACTGGTGGTTAAGAAACATTTAATACATCGATGGTGGAAGGTTCTTGAAACTTGATTCATTTAATTTTGATACCTTGGAATAGGCAGTGGTGGACTGGTAGTTAAAGTCTTGTATGGGTGTTTCTTTGCATGTCATATCGTCTTATTGGGTCATTTAAAGCTGGCTTTTTGAATTTTTACAGAATCCAAGTGCCTAGTTATGATTCTTTAGATTCCTCTACTGTATTTAAGGAGCAAGTTGTCATCCTCATCGTTCTTATTGATATGGCTAGAAGTTTCTGCATTGACAGCCTGTTTTAATCAAGAGATTTTCAACAAGAATAATAATCCTTGGTCATATCGGTTTGTTTCTACTCGTTTGAAGGCCTTGTCTTTGTGTGTTCTATCCAACCTCTTTCTGGACAGTCTATTCATGATTTTTAGTCCCATTTGACGTGCTTTTTGTTGTACTCTTTATTTTCTTATTACTCACTCCTCGTGGAGTTTGTAACTTTTGAGCATTAATCTCTTTTCATTTCATCCATGTAAAAAATAGTTTCTCGTAAAAAAAGAAAAAAACCCCTCTTGCATTTAGTATGTTTCATTTTACTTAAATCGATACTTCGGTTGTTTTTTTTTTTCCTTCCATGAAGTGTTTAATCCTTAGCCTTTTGCTTCGAGGACCTTTACGTCTTATTGATTAACTATTAGTGCATCACTTGCATTTGTTATATTCACTTTACTTAAATAAATATTTTTTTATTTTTTTCTTTTTCATAAAATTTGATCCTGAATTCATTCCTTTTGACCTTTATGTCTTATTAATTAATTAGTAGTGCATTAGGATTCAATGCTTTGAATTTCTAAATCTTGCAGCTTTTTTGGAGTTGGAGAGGGTGATCAGCATATTGAACGTGGAGTAAACTGTTGTCCGGAACTTGTTTGGCCATTGGCTGGAGAAAACCAAATGGTTAGAGAAGTTCCTGGAGATATTTGGCAACTTTCTGGTGCTTCATTGCAAATGTCATCGAACATATCTAGTATAAAGTTGTTTAAGAAGCGCTTCCCTTTGGTCCATGATGATGTTTCTGATATCCAACATGCACTGTATCCTTTCATTTTCTAGATTTCTTTTCCACTATTCTTCTTCCCCCGGCCCCATCTGCAGGGGGGTTGGGTTGATAAATGCCTTTATTTTCTCTTTTAGTGCCTTAACTTGAGGAACCAGAATAAGTACATTGGGATCTGACTCATCTGGTGGATCGGTTTATGTTCTTAATCTTGTTGAACCGTTGGATTTTAATCGAAGCATTCCTGTCATTAGACGAAGGATACACGAGGTTGCTTCTTTCAATTGTTCCATCTGGACGGCTGATTGTGAATCCAGTGGAGGTAGAGCTGTGATCGGTATGTGTTTCTTTTGGTCCCTGTATTCTTATTATCATGCTGGATCCGGATCCTTAACAAATGCACCATATTCTAATATTTGAGAGCTTTTGTGCTTGCTCCTCATATATTTTTGGCTATGAGGTTCAACAGATTGATTATATGACATTACTTCCATCGATATTTCTTTGTTCTGTTTGTATATGTTATAATCTTTAAAAAACACTTTCCTACGCTATGGAGATGCATGGTTCTGGTTATTTATTTCTATTTGTGGTGTTTTGCTCCATTTGGTTTGGCCATTTGAACCAAAAATTGGCTTGAATTAGATTCTCCCCCCCCCCCCCCCAAAAAAAAAAAAAAAAAAAAAAAAA
>NW_019268557.1:0-21566 GCF_002738365.1 Cucurbita moschata | reverse complement strand
AAAAAAAAAAAAAAAAAAAAAAAAAAAAAAAAAAAAAAAAAAAAAAATCAACAACAAACCCTGATTTTCTCAAAAGATTAAGGAAAAAAGTTTATGATCTTCCGTCTTCCCAAAATTCAGATGATTTCTCAGGTTGGGAGTCCAAAGTTCATTTCTCAAGCTGTAGAATCTAATAAGTGAAATTCGGCCCTGAAGAAATCCTTTTTATTCATGTTATTTAACATTCATCTGAGATTAAAGAATCTTCGTAGATTGCTCCTTATGGTGTTATTGACACGGATAATGGGTCTAAGATCAGTTTAAGTAGTGTACAACTTGATCTACAACCTTTTGGTAGTTTGGTGGATGATATTGTTGAGGATTCTTACGAAGCAACCTTGGATATGTTGTTTAGGATTTCTTCCAAGGAAGATTCTGTTTCCCATGAAGACTTAGTTTCACCTCAGAATATTTTTAGTGCTATCTCTTCTCCTCTAACCATTTGGCTAGGGTTTATATGATTATATCTATCTCCTCAATTTTATAGGATTATTCTTACTGGTGACTTGCTCAAGTCAAAAGCTAAAATTATTTGGCTCAATGCAGTGAGTTGCATTCTGTGGGAAATGAATGTGGCTGGAGAGATATAGAACTTCCGAAGATGTTGATAAAAACTTTTCCACTCTTTGGAGAATATTGTTCGTCTCCTCTTCCTTGGTTACTTTTAGGTTCTTGGATTACCCCTGGGGAGTTTAGCAGATTGATCATTTTTTTAACCTTTCTTTAACTCTATTACACGAGCATTTTCTTTAACTGTGACCTTTCCTTGATTCATACATATTCAAGGAACTTTTCTGTAGCTCCTTAGGTTTAGTAGGCTTTTGCTTAGTTTTATCCAATCCATCCTTGTTATTGCTTCTCCAAATGTGTGTATTGAACTGGGTCAGTGTGTGTATGTATGAATTCACGTAGAATAAATTAAGAAACATTTTTATCACTATAGATGGAAGTTGGATATTCTACACGCCTGCATAGAAAAAGAGCTGATGTATGCATTTGTTCTTTGAGGAAAGAAGGCTTTGGTGAGTAAAAACAATCTCCAAGTCATACACAAGCCTGGTTGCAAAATGTTTTAGAAAAGGCAGTGGCTTCGTTTGAAGTAAAGTGAATTTTAGCACGCCCTACCATTGTCATTGATATAAGGCTTTAAAAGAACAATGGAGGATGCGAATAAAACCTTATATTTCATCTCTCTTCTTGATTTCCAACTAAATTTTCTTTGTCCTAGTGTGTTTTTTAAACTGGAACTAGATCCTATTGCCAATATGGTACTTATCGTTCTCAATTATAATCTTGAATTGCAGTACCATGAACTTGATTATTGATGAGCAGATACGGGAGAGGAATGTGTCACTGGATTCTCTCTCTCTCTCTCTCTAGCGTTCTAGTCTCTAGCCCATTCTCTGTTAAGTACTTATCATGCAACTCTTTTGGTTTCTGCAGGGACGAACATGGGAGCTGCTTCAGTTGATATGGAAACCAGCAGGATATCATGGATCTTACATGGTAAAAGCGACATTTTTGCGCTACAACTCATTCATTCGGTAATTCACTTTGTATGCCTGTCATTTGCATTTAAAATCCCAATAATTAGTTCTTTTGGGCCTTTGCATTCTATTCCATTGCTTGTGTGATGTGGAACTGTATCTTATATTAATTTACTGGATAACCTGTTGCAGGAAAATGTTGTTCTGTGTGGACTTAGAAATGGCATGATTGTGACAATTGATACTCGTGAAAGACAGGGAGTATGTAAAAGACTTGTAAGGCATAGAATTCCTTACTTACCCGTAGATAGAGACTCCAGAACGTCTTCTCAGCAATGGTATAAGGTAAATAGCATTTATATGTTTTAGAAATTTGTGTTATATTTTCAAATCTCAATATGCAATGTTTGTTTCCTGGTGAAATAAATAATAAAACTTATGAGGTTTTGTCTTGAGATATTGAAACTTTTAACCACTGTGGATTGGCTCAGTCTTGTAATCCAGATGTCTTTATAATCATCCGTCTAGTTGTGGGATTTAGTTATGGTAACCACCTAAGTAAGATGTCTAATATCTTATGGGCTACCATTGTCATGTTGTACAATTAGATAGTTCGTCCTTAAGATTACTGGAGGTGTACCAAACATTATGCACACCCGGTAAAGGTAGTACATATCCTCTTCTTAATTATACCCAAAGTCTTGGAGGAAGCTTCTCAAAAGTAAAAAACTTAGAATGATGAATGTTGTCGACTATGTTAACTCCTTTACAACTAAAACCATGGATAAGGTAGGAAAACTTTATTGAACAGGAATTTAGGTAATAGTTTGTGATTGTTGAAAAGTTTTACATGCTGAAAATCTATTTAATTCCGGTATGTAGTAGCAGTTTCTGTCTAGCGTGAATCTGAGTAGTAAAATTCTCTCAGTAATTTCAGTGAATTGTTCATGTTAGGTGGCTAACACCCCTCCCCCCTCCGAACCCCCAAAGTTTACATTTCATTTATATCTATCAAGTTTGCACACATGATCTCTGCGAACTTCTTGGAGATGTGCTTTTTTGGGTCATAAAACTATATATGACGTTTTGATTACTTTTCCATGCAGCTCACTGGGAACATTTATCCTTCTTGTACGGTTAAAATGCCTTCTTCCATATCGAGGTAGATCTCTATTTAAATTCATTTCCTTTGTACAATTTAAAATTCTAACAGTTCTTTTCCCCCTTCCCCATTATCCACTAGCTTGGTGTCGCTTCAGTTTGATGACCGATATTTTCTGTCAAGCTCCATGGATGGATCGGTTAGTGTGCACTCTTCTTTAAATTGTATGTTGAAAGGTGGTAAATAAATATATGCCTGTGTAACTAATTACTGTGTCATTGAGTAGTTAGAACATCGATGAAGGTTTTATTTTGATAGAGCTCTTAGCTGAAATATGACAATGGTTATACTTAAGGAAAATTGTAAAATATCAAACAATGGGAGAGGTTTGGGTCTCTTCCCTTGATACGAGCCCACTTTCTACCTTCTCCTCCCATGGCTTGCTCTGCATATTACTTTTTTATTTTATTTTTATTTTTATTTTATTTTTTTAACTAGATTTTTCAGTGCTCAAAGAATACTAAATCTCCGGAGAGTGGAAAGCAAGAAAAACTGAAAATTTCCTGTTTATTAAAAGGAGCCTCTGGGGTTAGCATTTCGTTTTTTAGAAATGGGGTTCAAGTGGATGGAGTGAGGGAGCAAGCCATATCCTTGTCATTTAGGAACTTGTCAACAGTCTTTGTGGTCATGATTTGACGGAAAGAGCTAGTGTTCTCAGCCCCTTCATCCAACCATTTTTTATTATAAAGTTTCTCCTTTGAAAGTTAAGTGGATAGAAGTTGGTCTCCCTTAAAGCCTCTTTGTTCCATGTTTTGATTAGTATCTTCAACCCTCTTAGTTTCTGTTAAAAACTATGGCTCTGCCGCCTTGAATTGGATTGGTTGCCTCCAATCATCCACAACAGTACCGAAAGTGTGATGCTGCAGCCACATATTTTCAGTTTCCAATCTTGCAAGTCCTCTTCCCATACTTAACAAATTACTCCTTATGTCTTCTCTTCACGCAAAGTTTCCCTCAGTTTGTCTAACCTCCCTACTCATCGGCGTATCTATCCTCCTGGCATTGATAAAATGCATCGGGGGCTTGTTTTTCCTGACACATTTCTGTGTTCTCATTTACTCATTTTAAATTCTTTGCCTGTCGGATTCATGTTTGTACAGGTAAGACTTTATGATCATCGCCTTATCCAGAGAGGTGCTGTACAAACCTATGATCGGCACGCAAATTCACATACTCGTATACAGCTTGGAGTTGATCCCACTGAGACGTTTGTTGCATCTGGTACCTATCATTTTAGTGCAGGCTCAATATTTTTATATTCAGAAATCTCGTGGGTACTGGTAAAACTAGAGTTTCCACTAAACATATTCCGGTTTTAGGTGGAGAAGACTGCAACTTCCGTCTATGGAATATCAAGTCTGGTAAACTTATCTTTGAGGATAAGTTTGTTGATGCTGTCCCCTCAACCATATGCTGGCGAAGGGCTGGAAGTAATGCTCGCTCTCTATTGTTTCTTTCGTCTTTATACGCTTCTTCTACTATATTGTTTTCTATTTAACTTCTTCCAGGATTTCCGAGAGAGCAGAATGGATACCTAGGCTGTGGAGATCATAGTTGGGGAGCATGGCTTGGGTCACAAGGAGGACTTCATTATGTGAGCTTTCCAAGGTCATAGGTGAACTTGCACGAGGATTTCTGGCCAGCTTTTCAAAATCATCATAATTTAACCTTCAACCAAGTTTTGCTTTTACTTATATATGCTTCAGTCAGGAATGAAAGTTACTCAGCGGATAGGTCATCAGCAGCTTTTTTATTATTGTTTTTATTTCTTATTGCAAGGCCATCAGCAATTCAGTTGTTTAATTTACCTTTTCTTCCAAGGCATTGTAAATTTTTTGGCAGAATCGTGTTGGGAGATGCATAGGTTGTAAATGGATACATATAAAATTACATTTTTGCATTGTAATATTCATATAAAATTACTTTTCTAATCTCACTTGTAATTTCTTAATTCATTTAAAAATGTCGCTCTTTCCTTTCTTAAAATTATTGTAACCTAATACTTGACACTTACAATGTACTTGTGATGTAACACGAAATTAAGGAGCCTTTGGGCCAACATATTCCAATTGGTCTGATCCTTCAAAAGTAATAGAACATTGGCCAAACCGTACAACCACACACGACATGACACGGGAAGGCACACAATAAGATTATATAGGTTGCAGAAAAAAATGGAGACGATGTGTGTTAGTTATAAAAACCTACTTTCAAATCTACTTGCCAAATTAAAGTTCAATATTCTTATTCTATTTGATATGATACTTTAGCATTCAATATCATTCAATGGACTTAATTTAAGCTTTGCTAATGCCCGTTAAAAATTTGGATGTGTGTTGATCCAAAAATTTAAAAATTGAATATTGAATATTGTGAAGGAAGTTTGTGGAGGCATCCTTTCAATTATTTAAGTGATTTTGAAAAGTTTGTAATTTAATCTCTAAAATTTGAAGTGTATATATTTTTTTTTTTTCAAAAAAAAAATTGGAAGTTAGAGTTGGGATAAAAATTATAAATGTAAGAAGCATATAAATTTGATGATAAAAGGGTAAGCTAAAAATGAAAGTTTAAGAAGTTTGAGTCATAATTGAAATAAATTATATAATTAATATGTATTTTTGATAATTTAAGGAGAAAAGTAATAATAAAAAACGCCTTCCCTGACCTCCCGCCATGGACCCCAAGGTCTGGTTTTGGATTTCAATCTTAGTTATATTTGGACCGCACGCGCTCAACGGCTGAAAACCAACGTCTCCGTTTTGGTACATATTGTTCACAAAATGCAGGGCGAAGACATATTTAGGTCCACATTATTTGTTGTGGATGCTTAATTTAGGGTAGGTTGAGCGTGTGCCAGAGATTTCCATCTTACAAGCCTCAAAATGGCGTCCTCTCTTTTCGGTGCCATTCCCCTCATATCTTCCTTCCCCCGCTTCCCCCCTTTCTGGATTGGTTTCTCATAATTCCGTCCCAACCAAAATGTCTTATTCCCTCTCCTTTAACGCCTTCCTTGTTCTTCATTCCATGGGGTTTTGATCCAACCAGCTCCCTCAAACATTGCTCATCCTCCGTCCCTCCCTTCCACTGGGTGACCCATTCTTCATGGCTTCTTCGGAGGTCGAAATTTCTTCCTCCGCCTCACCCTTTGGCTGCGTTCTCAGAGACCATAACCGGCGGCGAGAGCCCAATGTCACCGCCACCCATGTTGCTCGTTTTCGCAACAACCTCAAGACTTTGGTCATGGATCGCCTCAACGATTGCATCACAATCACCCCAAATCGAAATCAAAACCACAATCCCAACCCCGTCATTCCTAATTTTCGAGTCCCCAGAACCAACCATGATTCCGCTCCCAGGCGCTCCAATCCATGTCAAACTTTGTCTACCATTATTAATCACCCACAAAACAACAACAATAATAACAACCCACAAACACGAACCACCCCTACTCCTCAAACGGGTACGGACAAGAACCATTCATCAAAGCTAGGAGCATCTTCTCTCGTGCAGATATGGGAGAAGAGGCTAAATGTTTCCTCCTCTAACGTCGGTTTGAATGCGAATGCGAATGCGAACGCGACCCCTTCGGTTTGTTCGGTCAAGCAAGAGACGGAGCAGGAGCAGGAGCAGGAGCAGGAGCAGGAGCAGGAGCAGGCATGCTCGTTGGAAGCAGGGGATTTTGGCGACGAGAGGTACGATGCAGGGCTCGGGAGCGAAGACGTGTTTGCAGATTGGCATTCGAGCAGAACAAGTTCCAGTTCTCCACCCTCTTCCACGCAAAGCCAGATTTCAGATGCGAGAGAAAGGGAGAGGGTGCGCGTGGTAGATATCATTAGGAGATTGACATTGACGGCTGCAAAGCCTCCGCATTCATCTTGGGTCGAAGACAACGACCACTCCAATGAATCCTCCTCAAATCCCACTCTGATTCTGAGATACCAAGTAGAGCCCAAATGCCTTTCTCATATTTTATACTCTCCCCGAATCAGAGGACGTCAGGCCTTTGCCGATTTACTCTTGCAAATCGAGCGAGACAGGCAAAGAGAGCTCGAGACATTGGTAGAGCGTCGAGCCGTTTCAAAATTCCCCCAACGTGGCCGCATCCAGGTTCGTTTTCTCTCCATTCTTTTTGTTTTTACAATATTAATCATCTCTTCTCCATTTTTAATCACTTTCTTATCTAATCTAATCTCTATGGAGTGAATCAGTACTGTTCTACCTTACATCTTATTAAATTATCTAATCTCATAAGAATGGAAAAAAAAAAGAAAAAAGAAAAAAGAAAAAAGAAAAAAAAAAGAAAGAAAGAAAGGTGGATGCTTGTAAAATTTGACTATTGTTGGGAATGCGGGTTGTGAGATGCTGCAGTCGCTACTTCGGCTTAAGATTTTGCAACGTGGAATGGCATTGGAAGATGAGCAGAAGCGCCCAAAATTTGTAATAACGCCTCGAGCGAATCATAGAGCTTATACCATCAGCCATCTCAGGTATAATGAATTGTAATTCAATACATACGTTAGGATTTTGGCTTTATGTGGCATGCATCCTGCAGGGAGAGGTTTAGTGGAGCTGGTGAGAATGGCGCAAGAAGCCCTATTGGAGAGATGCTGGACAATAATGATGATGATAAAAACCAGTTGGATACTGATCCTCATACTCATGCCACCAACACAAAAGATAATGACAATGATAATGATAAGGATAGCAATAACCAGCAAGTGGTTGGCATTAATCCAATTCCTGAACATTTCAATGAAGAGGAAATTGAAGAAAAAGAAGAAGAACCAGCACAAGAACCAGAACCAGAACAAGAACAAGAAGTTGATCCTCCAAGTTCAGAGGGCAGATGGCAAGATAGGCCTAATTTGAATTTGGATTCACAAGACTCTATCAATGGATGGGAAGCAGAAGATCACAGTGAGGCAGCAGAAGAGAGTTATGATGAAAACTACTTGGGAACCAGTTACGATTGGTTTGCTGATATTTCTCGGCCTCGAAGTTATTGGGAAGACCGCAGGAAATCTTGGTATCAGCAAATGCTCGACTCCAATTCTGCCAACGAAGAAATACGTCAACTTATTGAAAGGTGTACCGTTCCATTCCTTTACTCATTTGATGCATCATCTAGCTATGTGTTGAGTTGAAATTAAGATGGTATTGAATTGTGGATGGCAGGAAAACAGTATCGAATTTTCTATCGAGTGAGTTTCGTGAAAGAATGGACAAGTTGATGGTGTCCCGATTAGAGCGACAAACGCAGCAAGAAGAAGAATATGATGATGGAGCGGAAGAAGAAGATGAAGAAGAAGAAGAAGAAGAAGAAGAAGGAGAAGAAGAACTGTGGTGTTTCTCAGAAGGACACACTCAACCAAAGAGTAGTGATAACGAAGAGGAAGAAGAAGAAGAAGAAGAAGATCGTGATGAAAGAAGCTTGATTAGCAGCGCTCAATATCAAGAAGCAAGCGATGATTTGGATCCATCTGCATCTCCTTTGCAATTTCCATCCCCGTCAATATTGAGCTCATGGAGCTACCAGCTGGATAACGAGATGGGTGAAGATTCCAACAGAGGCGCATCTACTTCCTCACCCCAACCTTTCCAACCTCAATTTTCCTCCAATACCCAACGCTCTTCCCCCGTCTCAACAACCCATCATCCATCCATTGTAAGAGGCTAGAGCGGTGTTCTTGAATGTGTGTGTATATATATTATATGCATAATATGACGTTACTTACTGTGGCAATTGTAAAATTCAGGAAATGGAACTGATATACGATTTAAGAGGGCACATGGAGCAATTGTACCAGGAGATGTCGGAACTGAGAAAATCCATAAAATGTTGCATGGACATGCAGCTCATGTTGCAGCACTCGATTAAGCGGCATGAAGTTGGAGGAGGAGGGAGGAAATCCAAGAAAGAGAAATCAAGAAAGCGCAAATGTTGTATTTGCTACGACATGCAGATTGACTCACTACTGTATAGGTAACTATATCTATCTATCTATATGTATGTATGTATCTTAAAAAAGTGAAAGGAGTGTGAATAATGATGATATCATATACTACATATTGTATTGGTGCAGATGTGGACACATGTGTAGCTGTATGAAATGTGCTAAGGAATTGCAATGGAGAGGGGGAAAGTGTCCAGTTTGCGGAGCTCCGATTGAGGACGTGGTGCGGGCCTCTTTTATGCCACATTCATAGGAAGGAATAGCAACGTCCGATGCACGAGTTCTTGCTTCAGAGGACCGTCTTCATTCTTCTTCCTCCATCAACCCTACAAAATCCACCTTCTTTTACCTCTTATCATCTCTTTGGGCCTTCTTTTACCTTTCTTTTTCAACTTCTCAACTTTGAACTGCTGCATCATGTTTATCCAAACTGCACATAACATCTTAACTACACGTTTCACTGTAAATGATTTCTACTTTGTAACCACCCCCTTTTATGTTTTCTCTTTTTCTACATATATACGTATGTTTTTTGAAAGAGAATTCTTGTAATACCGCATCATTTCAGTGAATTTCTCTACTCCCATCCCCTCTTCTCTTATGGACACCACATCATTTAATAAATATTTTGGTTTTTCAAAATCAAGCTTATAACTTCTACTTCTATATTTAATTTAGTTTAATTTTATTATTCATATTTACATCAATATGTCATACTACCTCGATACACCATTACCTGAATCTTAATATATATGTGTATATATGTTATATTTTATATATTAATAAAAGTAAATATTATTTTTATTTAACATCATCTTTTTAATTCTTAAAAACTAAAATACTAAATGTCAAACTTAATTTCATTCCATTGTTATTGAAAATGTCATTTAACAATGATTTAATGATTTAATTTTAGTTTTAAAAAACTGAACTTGCATTTAATAGGTGGTATAGTTTAATATTAGAAGAGCATTTGGATAAATACAGCGTTTTGTTTCATAAAAAGGAATGGTTGTATTCACATTTGAAGAGGATTTTATTTTATGTCAAATTAATAGGGGTGTAAATTTTTATTACAAAAGAAGAGAGGGGTAGAAAACGCACCGACGACGCGAATCAATCCAAGGGAGGCATGCAGTGGGAAAATGAGAGAGAGGTTCCTCCCGTTACAGGTTTACAGCACAGGATTGGGTGTGGGGGCGGGGCCCAACCCCTATCACCCCGCCACCGAATCATTCTATTCCCATGTTTGCACTTCACGCCCTCCATCTACCGTCATATTTTCTTGTAGGTCCTCCTTTTACCTTTCCTACTTCTCCTCTTTTTACTATTACTATTATTATTTATTATTCATATATTGTCTCATTACTTTACTGCACTCTGTGTGCAGCTCTACTCTGGAAGATGAACGTGATTAATGGGATTGGGCGGGATTAAGGTGGAGGTTAATTAATGAAGGGTAGTAATAATGAGGTTGTGCGCTCTAATCTCGGCACTGAATTCCATTTCCGCCATTAGGGCTTTTGCCTTTACCTTTACCTTTACCTTTGCCTTTGCCTTTGCCTTTGCCTTTGCCTTTGCCTTTTCCAATAACACAACAATTCCAAGTCCAAGGTCCAACTCCTATTTGTATTTTACCTTTTTCCTTTTCGACATTCTCTCTCTCTCTCTCTCTCTCTCAATTTTTTGCTTTCCTTTTTACAGTTCACATATTCAATAATATCGCATCCAACCTTTCTCCACCCTCCCTCCCTCCTTTCACTCTTTGCTTCCCTAAATCCCAACTGGATTGTGTTGTGGATTCGCATCATCTCTCCGCTCCGCTCTTCTCTGCTCTGCTCCTTCCATCAGAGCAGATTCCCTTCTTTCTCTCTCTCCTACCATGGCGAAAGACCGAGAAAGGAGGATGTATGTCGGAGTTATTTTTAACTATGCCGCAGAGCTCAAGCTTTTTCTTTCCGCTCTCCTCCTCCTCTGTGCTCTCGCTACTATCCTCCAGTTCCTTCCTTCTCGTTTCACCCTCTCCATCTCCGATCTCCGCTCCTGCTCCGCCACCCAAGATTCCCCTTCTTCTTCTTCTTCTTCTTCTTCTCTATCGGCAACACTCCATTCTTCCATACCCCCTCCCAGCCCCCATCCCTCCACCTCCCTCCCCACAGATCAGCTTCTTCCCAATGGCATTCTCAGGCGCGTTTTTCGTCCTTACGGTGCCGCCGCGTATAACTTCATCACCATGGGTGCTTACAGAGGCGGCGTCGACAATTTCGCCATCGTCGGTTTAGCCTCCAAGCCTCTTCACGTCTTTGGACATCCCACATACCAATGCCAGTGGATTCCTCTCCTCCACCCCTCCAATCCCATCAACGCCTCCGCCTTCAAGATCCTTCCCGATTGGGGCTATGGTCGTGTTTACACCGTCGTCGTCGTCAATTGTACTTTCCCTCACCCTGTTAATGCTGACAACCAGGGTGGAAAATTGCTCCTTTATGCCTCCACTTCCGGCGGCGGAGACCGCAACTTCAACCTCACCGACACCATTGAGGTGTTGACAGAAAGTCCCGGAGGAATGAACGCTTCCCTTTTCACATCCAGCCCCAAATACGACTATCTCTACTGTGGGTCGTCTCTGTATGGGAACTTGAGCCCCCAGAGGGTGAGAGAGTGGCTGGCCTACCATATCAGGCTGTTCGGGGTCAGATCCCACTTCGTAATACACGATGCAGGTGGGGTTCACGAGGAAGTGCTCCAGGTTTTGAAGCCATGGATGGAATTGGGTTATGTGACGTTGCAGGACATCAGGGAGGAGGAGAGGTTCGATGGATACTACCACAACCAATTCATGGTGGTGAATGATTGTTTGCATCGCTACAAGTTTATGGCCAAGTGGATGTTCTTCTTCGACATTGACGAGTTCATCTACGTGCCGCCCAAAAGCACCATAAAATCAGTTCTAGATTCGCTTTCAGACTACGCCCAGTTTACAATTGAGCAAATGCCCATGAATAGCAAGACGTGTCTCACGGAAGATGCGGGGAGAACCCACAGGTACCAATTATTATACGATGCTGTAATGTGAATTCTGTGCATAGACGCAAAAAGAGTGCGTGATTAGGGGGATGATAGTTTTTTGATGCTGATATTAGTTTAGTTTGGGGAAATTCCGTTGATTGCATATAGAGAATGGTAACATGTTTAGATAACAATAGTAGTGGATTAAGTTGGCATTGTAGAATATGTATGAAGATAATGAATGAATGAATGGATATGGTTGGCTTGGTTGCAGGAAATGGGGGTTTGAAAAGCTTGTATACAAGGACGTGAAAAGGGGAATAAGGAGGGACCGAAAGTACGCAGTACAGCCGCGGAGGGTGTTTGCGACGGGGGTGCACATGTCGGAGAATGTAGCTGGGAAGACCACACACAAGACGGAGGGCAAAATCAAATACTTCCACTACCATGGCACCATTGCCCACCGAAGGGAGCCCTGCCGCTCCCTTTCCAATCTAACCCAACTCACTCTCGACGACACCCCCTTTCTTCTGGATACCACCATGCGTCTCGTCGCTCCTGCCGTCAAGAGGTTCGAGCTCAAAATGATCGGTTCCAGGTTACAGGCCACGCGCCAGTGATGAACCACAACCATTCATTCTCATTTCTCCTAATTTCCGCTCTGTTTCCTTTCTTGATCAACCGGTTCCAGGTTCCAGGTTGCAGGTTGGAGCTCGAAATGATCGGTTCCAGGTTACAGCTCACTCCGACTGTATATTATATAAAAATTCATATATAATTTGGGGGCACCAGTAGAAGAGGGGGGATTGGGTTTATTCTTATTTGTTACCCACTTGTTGTAATTATTTTTCTACACTTTTTTTGTGCTTATATTACATTTTTACATCACAAATAAAACACAGTTTATTATTATTATTATATATAACAGGCTGATGTGGAGGTGGTCGTGTCGGCAAGGAAATTTTGGGCATAGAATTCAATTATTTTTAGATGGGATTTGTTTAATCATGGATTTAATTTTAGTTATAGAAAGTAGGGAAAGTTGTGGGTCCGAATAATTACATTGTTTCTACAACAACTAGAATGGGTTAATAAATAATAATAATTGAGCAAACAAAGGCAGAGTTTTGGTATGCTATGTCACTTTCACAAGCAAAAATGGGTGTACCTCACTTACTCACACTCGCATGTGATCTGGAATATTCCTTTTTTCTTTTTTAAAAAATAATAATAATAATTTATGAATGTCTTTTCTACTCGACCTGTAATCGGGTCCGAATTCAAGGAATCCCAGGTTAAGCTTTCTTTTCTGGTTTCTTATAATCATTCTTTCTATTTCCCACCAAAATTCCCATTTCAAGTATTTAATACGAGTTTCAATTAAATGTTTTATTTAATATCTTGAATTTGTATGAAAATGTTATTTAGTGATTTAACATCAGCAAAAGAGAATATCAAGAACAACAATAATAAAACATTTACTGCGTGGACTGGAAGAGTAAGACAATTGAATTATTGGTGTAGCGTCCTTTTGTGTAACAAACTTTGATTTGAACATTTGAAAAAGAAATGAAATTGAATAGTGTGTGCGATGAAAAAATCAATGGGCCTCCAAAAGAGCATTGAACTCCTCTCTGGCTCTGCGCAAGCGTGGGGTAATGACGCAGGGAGATGCAGCTCCCGATTCCTCCGCCAATTTTGCTTTGGTCCACACAGGAAGATGATGAACTCCCACCCCATCTCTATTGAATACAAACGCGGTCTGTGCTGGTGATTGTGTTCGTGCACCCACGCTGTTCCTTATCAATTCCATTGGCAGGTCAAAATAAAGGCTCCCCATCCCTGACATCGATTCCCCATCTTCATGAGCCACCATGCCCGACGAAGCCCACGAGCCACATTCGAATTTTTCCAAAGAAACTCGACTGTGACTTATGGAAATGGATATACACCCACCTCCCTCCTCACCTTCCTCTACCTCTTCCTTTCTCTCTTCCTTCCCTTTCCCAACCTTAAACCCCAACCCTCCCAGCACTGGTAGCAACAAGCACAGTGCCCCACATCTGAAACGCCTCGCTTTCCCCTCCTCTGTTTTGTGCTTATGCCCTTTCTCCCATATCATTACTCTATTCTCAATAAGACCATGCGGCAGTGCCTTACCCCTTCCTTCACCACAGGATTTGCTCCGATTCAGCCCCCGCCCCCCATCATGGACTTTCTTTTTTGCTGCCGCACCACTGCCCAACGGAGGGGATGAATAAGCCGAGTTGGGGGCACTGTAGCTTTCCAACTTGAATTGCGTTGACACCTCAATAACCACATCCTCAACGAGTTCGTACCTTCTGCCAGTGGTGCCAACAGATAAAGGTTCTAATTTATCAGCAATGGCAGGCATACTGCAGTTTGATTGAAATTGTTGTCTTGGAATGGAATGGAAGGCCTTTAAACTTCAACCAACAACAAGACAACACATGGACGTGGTGGGCAGTCTGTTTAGTAATGATTTGCATGTTCTTCGCCTTCCTTTTTCTAATTCCCACCACCGTTGACTTGGATATAACATGCAAGCAGCAAGGAAATATGACGGTTTTTGTTTTGATATTTAACGGTTGAGGTATTAAAAAAAAAAATGCATCGAAGCATTTCGTGGAAAGTATGAGGACTTATACCACTCACTCTGCCCATTATGCAATGCAACAAATGAGGTATTAGCCGCACTCTTTATCAGGTAATTTTATTCCGTGATCAAGCGCCATAACGGCAAGAGAGAAACTTAAAAGACGTGGTTCAGCATTTAATAATTCCCATCTTATAAATTCATCAATAACTCATTCTGGCCCTTACTTGGAATTGAATGCATAACAAACTCTCGTAGTCGCGAAGGGTCAGAAACAACCACCACAGTCGGCAATCATCAGCCACGTCTATTGCCACATAGTAGAAGCACTATTGAAGAGAATTGTAGAACAGGATTAGAACTACTGAGATGCCAATTATCACTGGAAACGCTGTCACTATGTACAGTGCTCCATATCCCTGCATCAAATCAATTTTAGATTCCTCATCAGCAATGGTGTAATATCATGCAAAATTTTCTTTTCACGATTTTGACTCTCAGTTACCATTAACAAAATTCCAGTACACTCCTAACCGCATTGAAGTGACAAATCCATAACATCTGGAGTGAATTATCAAAATAAATAAGTTGGACTAAAAGTAGTGTATCTGATGATGGGCAAAGAAAACAAACCACGGCTGCAGGCACTTCTGGGTCCTCACTCAAGTCGGCATCTTCAAGCTCAGCTGCAGTATCCCAATCAATGTTGAGTCTCTTTGCAGCCTCTCGAGGATTCACGCCCGTGTCTGTGACATTTGCATATAAAGATTTACTGCGTTTCTTCTTAGGTGCCTCAACCTACACGTACGAGTAACATAATCAACGAGGATAGAAGAAAAATGTCAAGAAAATCTAAAGTGGAGCCAAAACCATGCTGACCGGCCCTTATCAGATGATAATATAAACAGCAGAAATAAAAATCCCCACGACTTGTTTGAACCAGAAATTTGTTTCCATATTTGGGAAGTGGACAAGAAGAGACCATTTCTCATAATTACATTAGACAATAGTTAATACTTTGCTTAAATTGTTATTCAATCCATGGGGTTAATGAGAGCTCAGGCATTCATGGCTAAGCATGTATGCACATTCATGCATATAAGACAAAAGTAATCACTACCTCAATAGGGTCAAACCCAATAATTATACATATATATATTTATTTTAGAAAAAATGAGGGTCGAACCCAATAATTAGAAGTATGTATATTTATTTTTAAAAAATGATTTAGGTATTTTAGGTATTTTAGGTATTTTAGGTATAAAGATACTCAGATATCAGATATTTTAGAAAAATGATGAAGATATAGGAATAATTTATCTAGCCTCTACTATATACTCCACCATACAAGGTTTTCGTCCCAAGAAATCCAAAGCACAGTGAGTGTGAGTGTTTACCAAAAAGAATTTGTTCAACAATTTGGTATCCGAGTGTAGTATGCTCTATGGTTGCAACTCTATTTAATCTTCCCATCAAAGATGATTTCTTGAGATTCTTAGTGAGTGAGTTTCTTTGTGTCTTGAGTAATTCGTGACTATGCAAGTTTTGTGTCGAAAGAACTTATTTGGTATTATTGAGGTATAGCCAACATGGGGTGATTTTTACATCGTTGGAGGAATCAAGAAACTTAACAACAACTACAACATGTGGGCAACATGCATGATGACTTATTTAAAGAACAAGACCTTTGTGAGGTCGTTGGCGGGAGTGAAACTACGCTGCAAGAGGATGATTTTAATTGTGCCTTGCGCAAATGAAGAATCAAAGTAGACAGAGTAATGTTTGCCTTGAAAACCACTATTGGAGAAGAGATGTTAGAACACATTTGGGATGACAACACAACGAAAGAAGTATAGGACATGTTCGTGATATTTTTCTCAAAGAAGAGCGATACGAGACTACAACTTCTGGAGAACGAGCTCTTATCAATTTTATAACGTGACTTGACGATTTCTCAGTACTTCCACAGGGTCAAGTCGATCTGCAAGGAGATTACTTAACTAGACCCAAAGTCCATCATTGGAGAAGCTCGAATGAAAAGTATCATTATCCACAGATTGCGACTAGAATATAGAAGTTTCGTTATTGCTATACAAAGATAGTTTGCTCAACCATCACTCCTAGAGTTTAAAAATTTGCTAGCCAGCCAAAAAGTCATGGCTAAACAAATGGGAGCCATCACATAAGGTGAAGAATAAGCACTCTACACAAGTGAAAGTCAGAGTAACAATAAACTGTCTACCAAACATGGATACAAAAATGGTGACAAAGAAAGAAGCCATCAAGGAACTGCACAACCGAGGAGAGCTTAAAAGAACGATAACAAGAACTTTCAAGGGAAGAGATTTGAAGGCATTTGTTACAATTGCAGGGAGAAGGGCCACATGTCTAGGGATTATTGGTCCAAGTGACACTAATGTTGGTGAACAAGAAGTGAGTCAATCAAGTGAACTCGGTGAAAAATAAATGACACATCAACAACTTAAACAGTAAAAAAGAATCCAAAAGCTAAATCAAAAGTATGTCAATACTTCTATTATAGGACAAAATTAAGAAGCTAGAGACGTATGAAGAAGCATCACAAAATATGGCTTGGCAACAGACAATGGAGTAAGAAATTATAGCCTTTAGCAAAATCAAATTTGGGAACTAGTGCCAAGACGAGGAGATATCAAACTCATCTCTTACAAGTGTCTGTCAGATGGATCAATCGAGAGATACAAGACTCAACATGTAGCTCGAGAGTTTTCTCAACGATATGGATTAGACTATGATGAGACATTTAGTCCAGTGGCAAAAATCACTATCGTACAGCTTCCTCCCGCACTTATGGTAAATAAAGATTGAAAATTATGGGAGATTAACGTGAAGAATGTTTTCTTACCTGGAGAGTTGGACTGGGAGATCTACATGAACCAACCAAATGGATTTGAAAATGGAGTTGGAGTCATTGGTCAGTACATGCAAAGTCCACCGAAGCGTCATTTGGATGCAAAGTCCAAAGAAGCGTCATTTGGATGCGGCTCGACGGATCTCGAGGTATGTCAAAGGTAGAATCAATTATGATCTTCTGTACAAAAGAAGCAAAGACTGCAAGCTAGCTAGATACAGTGATGCTAACTACGCAGGATATCATGATACTCAAAGATCAAGCACCGGGTATGTGTTCAAGCTCGGTTTGAGAACAATTTCTTGGTGTAGCAAAAGACAACCAAGAGTATCATTGTTGACTACAAAAGCGGAGTGCAGAGCAGCGGTTGGAGCAACTCAAGAAAATACATGGCTGAAACTCTTAACGGAGGATTTGTATTAGAAAATTGACTCTTTTATACAACTTCATTGCGACATCCAATTTGTGGTTCGCTTAGCAGAGCATTTAAGATTTTATGCCAGAACAAAGCATGTGGAGGTGCATTACCATTTTATTAGAGAGAACGTCAAAGAAGGATACGGATGACCAAGTGACAAACTTGTTTACAAGAGAGCTAAATACTGACAAATGTGAGGGTTTTCGCTATCAGCTCAACATGGCAACAAATGAGGACTAATGCAAAGGAACAAGTTAAAATATTATCACTAGCCCAATAGGGCCAAGCCCAATATTTGAACGAGCCCATTAAGAAAATGATTGAGATATTCTAAGAATAAAAATATCTAGATATTTTAAGAAAATGATTGAGATATTATAAGGATAATCGATAACTAACTAATTTAGGAAAAAAGATTTAGATATTTGAATAATAAATTGTCTAGCCTTTACTATTAATACTCATCCACCCTACCATCCTTTCCATCCCAATCAATCCCAGGAAAAGCACACATAGTTAGTTATTCATCCTTTCCATCCCAATCAATCCCAGGAAAAGCACACATAGTTAGTTATTCCTCACGTATAGTTAGCTATTCCTCACGTATTTATCTGGGATTAAGCTATTCCTCACGTATTTCTCTGAGAAATCCCGCCCTTATTTCTAAATGAAAACTTGGTGATAATTGGAATTGTTTGAAGTGTCACGGAGAAATTTTTTGAATCACAATCAAAATATCACTAGAAAAGTAGTATTAAAACGGCCTCGGAGAATTACTTTTTCTGTTATTGCCCATTATCCATCGACATCTCCTCGTCAATCCAATAGCCATGATCTCCATTGATCATACTAAGGTTCTCTCTCTTCATCTAGCTATTCACAGACAGGGCTATTACTGTAGACCAAATGATGATTGGTATTGGCCATACAACAGCAAACTACAGTATTTAGAGCCAAAACAATAGTAAATAGTCAGAAGACCCATCAGCCTCTGCATTCTAGAATAAAGACGATTTAGCGCCATCACATTTAATCACCAAAACAATTTGTAATTAGCGTTTTACTCTCAGCAGGATAGCATTATTATGTGAGAAGTTGAAGTCCAACCAAATATAGCCTCAAGTCTAATTTTAAAAAAGTTTTACTATACGAGGCCAAGCACGAAATTTCAAAATTTTCAAAACTCGAACGACAAATAACAGGTAATACCTCCAAATTGGGCCAATTGGTCATCTCTTCAGCAAGCATTTGGAGAGCTGCTCTATTTTTCGGGAACTTTCCTTCATTGACCTAGTATAATAACAAATGAAAGTGAATACTAATAATACAAAATAATACTGAGGCTACTTCTACGATTCTCTTTCTGCTCTACCACATCTCCTTTTTCCTGTGTCTATGTTAGTTATATTACTTAGTTACATTAAAGCTAACATCCGCATCGATTGGAGGGGCATCATGTTAGAAACCATGACTTCCACAATGGTATGATATTGTCCGAATGGAGGGGCAACATGTTAGAAACCATGACCTCCACAATGGTATGATATTGTCCACTTTGAGCATAAGCTCTCGTGGCTTTGCTTTTGATTTCTCCAAAAGGCCTCATACCAATGGACATGTATTCCTTACTTGTAAACACATGATCATCCCGTTAAATAGCTAATGTGGGACTCCCTCCCAAGAATCTTCAACACAACATGGAGGGCAACAAGGGTATACATGTCACATGTACGGCAATAAGACTCACATTATTTTTTTTTTATAAATGCAGTTTGAACTTTGTAAGATAAAGAAATGTCAATAGACAGTAGGCACATCAATTGTAAGAAATTTAATTTCATCTATACTTTATCAGAAGAAGCTATCTACATTCGTTAAATTCATCAAATACTTTTAAGAGTCCGCTCCCTCGTTTTTCCAATCTTCTCTAGCTACATATAATTGCCTGATTTCAGATCAAGATTGTAAACATCACACGTGAATATATGCCTTGAAATTGTGAACCTCATCATCAAATATTAAAATTTGAGAACCTAAAATTTCTCACTTCTTCAAGAGTGATAGCTAAATCATCCCTTGTTGGGGCATCCTCGTCGTCAATTCCAAGTAATCTCCTGCGTTCAACTTCCCGGGGGTCTTCAATCATCACGGTAAGTTTAACCTACTAAATTCAAGAATACGAAATGAAAGAGAGGAATAAGGTGAATAAGCTAAAATAGTAACAAAAAGAAAGCATAGAGTATAAAGAAAATAATGCAGAATAAACTATAGTAATCGAGAATTGTATAAAACACAAACTGGTGTGTCACCTCATTGAAGAGCATGTCTCTATTTTTCTTGAGAAGTTCCAAGACCTGGAGGAGGCAGCCAAGAAAAGCTTGTTAAAGAATTAGAAGCGAGAAGAAAGAAAGGATGCTGTAGAAGAAAGAGACAGCAGACCCTTTGAATCTGACGAATGTATTCTAGGTCTTGGGCGTCTGGCTGTTCATCTTCGGTAGACGATGATTGACTCAATTGGGTATTTTCCTTGCCAACGCAGCCCACAACCCGTCGATTGCGGCTACTTGAAACAGGAAGATGGTGGCGAGACGCATAATTGGGAAGGGGAAGATGGCGGAAACAACGAGAAGCTTTGTAATTGTGCTTGATAGACGAAGGAGAAGGGGACAGGGGGAAGTGACGGAGTTGAAGAGCCATGACTTCCATTATTATCTGCAGATTATAGAGATAGAACAACAGACTGTAGTAATATCTGGTAACGGGTCTTCGCGTTCACTTGGCATTTTAGGGGAAATTGCGCTGAAAAGGAAAAGAAAAATAAAAACAATAATAAAATAACATGTTTGTTAGACCGTGGTTTTTTCAACGTTGAAGAGGTGAAATTACTTTTTCTTAGATTACAATTCCGTCCTTTCCTTCTCTATCTTTTCCTATTGAGCACCCAAAACAATCGGATTGAACAGTGGAATAGATGCCTTTTAGCATGTGGTTCTAAAAAAAGTTACCCAAAAATGAAATAAAATTTTTTTAAAAAAATCTTAGATTAAAATTTCCACCTTCTAGATTAAATTAAACACCAATGAAAAGACTAAATCACTCATTGTACTACCTAAAAAAAAAAACGGTTTAGGGTTTAGGATTTGGGGTTTAGGGTTTAGGGTTTAGGGTTTCGGGTTTGGGGTTTAGGGTTTAGGATTTGGGGTTTAGGGTATAGGGTTTAGGGTTTCGGGTTTGGGGTTTAGGGTTTAGGATTTGGGGTTTCGGGTTTAGGGTTTTTTAGGGTTTAGGGTTTAGGGTTTAGGGTTTCGGGTTTAGGGTTTCGGGTTTCGGGTTTAGGGTTTCGGGTTTCGGGTTTAGGGTTTCGGGTTTCGGGTTTAGGGTTTTGGGTTTAGGGTTTAGGGTTTCGGGTTTCGGGTTTAGGGTTTAGGGTTTCAGGGTTTCGGGTTTAGGGTTTTTTAGGGTTTAGGGTTTCGGGTTTAGGGTTTCGGGTTTTTTAGGGTTTAGGGTTTTTTAGGGTTTAGGGTTTTAGGGTTTTAGGGTTTTTTAGGGTTTAGGGTTTTAGGGTTTAGGGTTTTAGGGTTTAGGGTTTTAGGGTTAAGGGTTTTAGGGTTTAGGGTTTAGGGTTTAGGGTTTAGGGTTTAGGGTTTAGGGTTTAGGGTTTAGGGTTTCGGGTTTTTTAGGGTTTAGGGTTTAGGGTTTCAGGTTTTTTAGGGTTTAGGGTTTAGGGTTTAGGGTTTTTTAGGGTTTAGGGTTTAGGGTTTAGGGTTTTTTAGGGTTTAGGGTTTAGGGTTTAGGGTTTTAGGGTTTAGGGTTTAGGGTTTTTTAGGGTTTAGGGTTTAGGGTTTAGGGTTTAGGGTTTTATGGTTTCGGGTTTCGGGTTTAGGGTTTCGGGTTTAGGGTTTAGGGTTTAGGGTTTAGGGTTTAGGGTTTAGGGTTTAGGGTTTAGGGTTTAGGGTTTAGGGTTT
Organism: Cucurbita moschata; assembly: GCF_002738365.1. Taxonomy (NCBI): domain Eukaryota; kingdom Viridiplantae; phylum Streptophyta; class Magnoliopsida; order Cucurbitales; family Cucurbitaceae; genus Cucurbita; species Cucurbita moschata. The sequence continues at coordinate 25 of NW_019268557.1, read as the reverse complement.
AGGGTTTAGGGTTTAGGGTTTAGGG
>NW_019268556.1:1996080-2022520 GCF_002738365.1 Cucurbita moschata | reverse complement strand
CTCAAACCCCTGATGCTGCATCGGTTGGGAGAATTGTGTTGGAGGCAGCACCGTTTGGGAGAATTGCACTACCTCCGAAGGTTGCACCAGTTGGAAGCATGGCTCAAACCCCAACTATTGCACCAGTGGGAAGTAGCACACAAATGTGAGAGTAGCATTGCTATGCATAGAGGAACACCTCAGCCAAACTAAATCATTATTTTGTAGACAAATTCATTATTTCTATATTTTTTCTTAAATGGAATGATAATTCTCTATTTTTTTGCTTATATTTAATTTTTGACTTTAACTAAAGAATGATATTTTTAAAACTTAATGACACATTGTTTTTAATAGGGTACACTTTGATGATCTACTAAGTGAGACCATACCCAATAAATTTATTGATGCATTAATACAAATTGTCTTGTTTGCAAAATCTTCTAACATCATACTATTAATAAATTAATTAAATTGATTCTAATTATATTTTTTCAATTTTGACGAGCGAATAATAATAGGTTATGATTTTGCAATAGGAACAAACTTGGGTCGACAACAATATTGTCGGAGAACAAAATTGTGAAAGTTTTTTGGTTCGACCTTGCCTCTACACTAGGCTAAGTCATTTGGCTTGACCTTGCCTCTGCTTGAGACCAAAGTCTTTCAATGCAACGTCGCATCTCATCTTGATCCATATGGCCCATATGTCTTGGGGTGTCGTCAACCATCACCACTCACTCGTGCATGCCATCGAGAACAGGCCTGCATGTCGTTCATCTCATGGAGATGTCTCGAATATCCATTCATTTGGGTTCTATCGACCATTGAGCCATGGGGGTGGTGGTAATAAAGGAGGAGATATAAATAACTATATATATATCTGCACATGTTTATTATATTAATAAATACAAGTCTTCATACATACATACTTCAATAACTATATATTATATCTCTCTTCTATACGAACTTTTTTTTAATGGATGTTAAATTATATTGTTAAATATATTGTTAAATTATATTGTTAAATTCTTTTAATGGATGATAGATGAAGAATGAATAATATCCAAATAATTATTGCAACAATAGTTGATGAAAACTCCTTTCATATAAATCCATTACTTTCATATGTGAATTCAATATTTCCATCTTTCAAGGCTTTGCTCCTCCCCTCCTGTTCTAAGACGATCAATAGGTTCTTCAGTAGGAGCAACTTTATCAAGAGAGAATACTACCTTCTCCACCTACTTCAACGGCTCGTCATTATTTTCAATTTTCTGCAAAAACATTCCAGACTCATCGAATGTAACATCTCGACTTCTGCAAAAACATTCCAGACTCATCGAATGTAACATCTCGACTATTAACAATCTTACTTGTTTCTAGACACCATAACCTATAGCCCTTCACGCCTTTACTAAATCCCATAAACTTGGCATTTTTTGCTCTAGGATCCAGCTTTGAGCGTCATTATTTTCAATTTTCTGCAAAAACATTCCAGACTCATCGAATGTAACATCTCGACTTCTGCAAAAACATTCCAGACTCATCGAATGTAACATCTCGACTATTAACAATCTTACTTGTTTCTAGACACCATAACCTATAGCCCTTCACGCCTTTACTAAATCCCATAAACTTGGCATTTTTTGCTCTAGGATCCAGCTTTGAGCGTCATTATTTTCAATTTTCTGCAAAAACATTCCAGACTCATCGAATGTAACATCTCGACTTCTGCAAAAACATTCCAGACTCATCGAATGTAACATCTCGACTATTAACAATCTTACTTGTTTCTAGACACCATAACCTATAGCCCTTCACGCCTTTACTAAATCCCATAAACTTGGCATTTTTTGCTCTAGGATCCAGCTTTGAGCGTCATTATTTTCAATTTTCTGCAAAAACATTCCAGACTCATCGAATGTAACATCTCGACTTCTGCAAAAACATTCCAGACTCATCGAATGTAACATCTCGACTATTAACAATCTTACTTGTTTCTAGACACCATAACCTATAGCCCTTCACGCCTTTACTAAAGCCCATAAACTTGGCATTTTTTGCTCTAGGATCCAGCTTTGAGTCTGTCACATGATAATAAGCAGGACACCCAAACACATGCAATTTATCATAATCACTAACAGGAGTACCTGACCATACCTTAAGCGGAGTTTTCTCACCATTTCCAGAATCAGGTAAACGATTCACAAAGTGAACTGCATAACTGAGAGCCTCAGCTCAAAAAGCCTTACTCAATCCTGCTTGAGACAATATGCATCGAACCTTCTCTATTAATGTCTGGTTCATTCTCTCAGCAACTCCATTTTGTTGTGGCTTACTAGGAATAGTGAAGTGTCGAACAATCCCTTTATCTCGACATACTTTAAGGAATGGATCATAAGTATATTCTCCACCGTTGTCTGATCTCAACTTTTTGGTTTTCCTGTCCGTCTGATTCTCTACCATTTTCTTCCACTCCAAGAAGATTTGGAGAACCTCATTTTTGTGTCTCATGGGATACATTCAAACTCTCCTCGAGTAGTCATCAATAAATGTGACAAACTACCTCTTCCCTCCCAATGAGACATTCTTCGTGGGGCCCCATACATAAGCGTGAACATAATCCAAAATGCCCTTTGTTTGGTGTATAGTTGTATTAAACTTCACATTTTTTAGTTTACAAAATATACAAGGTTCACAAAAATCAATTTTACCAGTTGTGGCACCCTTAAGGACTCCTTGGTTCACCAATGTCTGAAGCGCCTTCTCACCAGCATGCCTAAGTCTCATGTGCCATAATTTCGATATGTCTTGTTCTTTTGAACTTGCCACAGCAGCATGCCCAATTATTGTGGTTCCATTGAGGTAGTATATGCTACCTCTTCTAGTTCCTTTAATTGCCACCAAAGCTCTACAATCTACTTTCAAATTCCCTCCTTCCAACATGATGCAATAACCACTGGCATCCAAAACGCCAAGGAAAATAACATTTTTCTTCAAGTCAGGGACATACCTCACATCATTGAGTTTTTGTATAAGCCCGTCAAACGTCTGGATTTGTACTGAGTCGATTCCCGCCATCTTGCAAGTACTATCATTGCTCGTATAGACAACTCCACCATTGAACTCTTTCAAGTAAAAAAACATCTCTATGTTGGAACACATATGAAAGGAGCACCCAGAATCAAGAATTCATTCACTGGATTGGCTGACTGATAAGGAGATCGTCAAGGTATTATCTGTATCAATGTCGTCATCTCTAACCACATTGGACTTCGACTCCTTCTCTTTCAAGATCCGACAATCTTTCTTCCAATGACCTTCCTGTCGACAATATGCACACTCATTTTTATCAAGTTTTCGCCAATTACCATATCTACCTCTCGACTTTGATCGGGACTCTCCACATTCGCTCCTTTTCCAAGTAAAAGTTCTTTTACGAGCAGTGAGAACATTTGAGCTAGAATCTTGATATGCATCCTTTTCCTTCTTTTGCACCTCATTATTCATCAAGGAATTCGAAACATCTTCAAAATCAATATCATAGGCTCCATGCAGTAGAGTGGTTACTAAAAACTCATAGGACTCCGGCAAAGAATTTAATAACAACAACGCCTTGTCTTCGTCATCAATCTTAACATCAAGATTGAGCAAATCAGTGAGGATTTTGTTAAAATCATCCAAATGCTCAACTATCGAGATACCTTTCTTGTAGTCAAAACGAAAGAGTTTCTTCTTCAAATAGAGTTTATTTTCCACACTCTTCTGCATATATTTCGCCTCAAGCTTGTCCCCTAGTTCTTTCTCCATCGTAACCTTCATAAATGGATATTTCTAATCCTTGCCAAGACAGGATCGAATAATTCCGCAAGCTTGCCGATTTAATTTCGTCCATTCTGCTTCTGTCATGTCTTCAAGCATCACCTCTTAGAGAGAAGCATCAAGATCTTGCATGACCAGCAAATCGCTAACTTCGCCTTGCCAAACACCAAAATTGTTGGTTCCATCAGATTTCTCTACTTCGAGATTAGAACTCAAAAATCTCGATCCACGTCGTGATTTAATTCTAGATGATTCTGCCATTTTTAAGAAAATAAACACAATTGTGCGCACGTCTAGTGGTCGATGAGGCCAAAACTTTCACAATACCCCAAATACCACACTCAAGCTCTGATACCACTTGTTGTGCGCCGGAAGTGGAACAAATGTACTCACAACACCAATAAACCGAATTACACAAAGAGACACCAAGATATTTATGTGGTTCGGAGAGAAGAAGTTCCCCTACATCCACGGGTAGCAACCAATCACTAAAAACAAAGTGTTACAAGTGAATGCCTCACTATCACACTACAAAGTCTCTCACCAATATGTCACTCAACAAATACAACGTGACTCCCAAAGCTCTCCCAAATCTCGATATCAAATCCCGCTATCAAATTCCGATATATAACTAAACCCTGGTATGACTAAATCTAATTCAAATAACCAAATCAAATCTAATCCAAATAACCCAATCAAATCTAATCTAAAAACCCAATCAAATCTAATCTAAACAACCAAATCAAATAAAAACTTATGACAATTTAGAAGATTGAAAGTCCAATCTTCATTGATGTTAAAAAATTTTAAATATGATACAAGCTACCAAGTAACTCCGGAAAATAATAGAAAATATAGTGGTACAAATAAGATCAAATATACTACCGACCAATTCCTCAAAACATAAGAAAATAAAAATCCTAACCAATTACCGTTATATAAAATATATTCTACAACTAATTTTATATCTTAAATCAAATTTTAAAATAAGTTGTCATTTTATTCAAGGTAGCGGAGAGGTGTCGAGCAATTTTACATTCTATAGTTGAGAACGTCTAAAGGACTACCAGCTGAAATTAGTACTATGGTTGCATGGGAACTCATTTGCAAAGGATGAGCTGAAAGAGTGTCAAATGAGAGAGAAAAAGGTAACCCAAGAGAAGGAGGAGTCAAGGGACTCAACATCAAGAATAATAAATACAATAAAAGAAGATCGTTTCTCAAGGATGAGCAAAGATGTGATAATGCTAGAACATATAGGGAAATTTGCTTATTTGTGCATATCTTGTTGTTTACTATAAAAAAAAAAAATTATATTTAAAGTTGATAGAGTTCATGATTAAAATTACGAATTACATAAAATAGGTCTTTTGGTGTGTTAACTTGTGCTATTTTGTGCATCATATTGAACCAGGCCAATGACGGTACAAAAGTAAATAATGAGACTAAACATCAAGAAGGAGGGGACTACAAGAGGGTGGCTGTAAGTTGAGTGAAAAACACATGGAGAGCACTCTCAATCCTAAATTATAGGTGACAAATATGGAACCCTATAAATAGGGTAGCTTACCCTTCACCCTGTGAGTAGGGTAGCTTACGGTAAATAAAAAGAAAGTCGCGTAGTGGTTGAGAAGAATGCTTTAGGAGGGAGCAGGTCTCAGCAAAGTATGGAATCAGACAGAAGAAAACGAGATTGTAGCCAAAAGTGATTCCGCTCAGTTAGCACTGATGACCGAGCAACCCACCCTACGAAAACGGGTTATTGACGCCTAGAAGCCTAACAAGCACCTCAGTAAAGTATAGAATCAGACAGAAACAGAGAGACCAGTAGAGTATTCAATCTCTCTAAATGGGGGTTTACTATGGAAAGACCGCCCATGTGTCCCCGAGACGAGAAAATCTTAAAAGACATTATAGCTGAAATCCACGATACATCTTATACGTCCCACCCAAGAAGTACAAAGATGTATAGGATGTGAAAGGATGTTACTAGTGGCAAGGGAGGAAGAAGGATCTAGCAGATTTTATAAGACAATGCATGGCTTGCCAGTAGCTGAAGGCCTCGAGATAGTGCCCAACAAGATTGCTACAGTCCTTAAATGGGAAGTAGTGTGTATGGATTTTATCTCATGTTTGCCAAAGATCAAGCAAAGTTTTAACGTAATTTTGGCAGTTGTAGGCATAGTAATCAAAACAGTACACTCATTCTAGGCAAGACCACATATCAAGTAGATTGGTTGGGTTCAACTATAAATAAGAGAGTCAATATACCTCCACGGAGTGCTAGTCTCTATAGTGATAGATAGGAACACCAGGTCCACCTCAAAGGTTAAGACGGATCTTCAGAAGGCGTCGAGAAAAGTTTGATTTACCACCTCACATTCTCAATATTATTTTTCTAAAAATCTTAAAATTTTCTACAACCTTCGTATAACTTATTGGTGATTGACCATCATAAAATTCCCGTCTATAAGAAATTAAAAAATTGGGAAGTTTGGTAATGTAAAAAAAATGTCTATTTTTCAACTTTTTCTAAACTTTCCTTTATTATTTCATTTTAAAATCTTATACAACTCATTTATGCTATCTTTTATATTTAAATGGACCCTATCAACCTCATGCCACATATTTTAAAAGAACAACGAAGATCAACACAAGAGCATTCTAGAGTTGTGTGTCACAACCATACTGAAGAGGGTAGGTTGTGACCCCTTAGATCACAACAAGCATAACAGTGACTCTAAAGTGAAACCTAATCGGCCATGCGAGTGTAAAGATAGACAAGTCCATGAAGTGATTGAGGAGGATGGTGTATCATCCAACATACCAGACAGAGGCAACAATGTCGACATGAGTATCAAAAATAGGCTTTTTGAAGGGTTAGGTATGGCCCCAAGCCTTAACATCTAAAACCAGAGTTTTAAGAGTGAATTTGGGTATACGACTTTGGAATTAAGTCCGTCTACATGAAATTTGAAAACTCTCAAAATTTTGTGTCAATTGAACACGAGACGGATGCTCTATAACACTATGTGATGGTTTTCCTAAATCATGTCCATACTTTCAAGATTTTAATACCTCCAAATGTACCTTAGAGGAAGTCATTGTGCCAACTCTCCACCACCCTTTGGTCTTGTGTTGCTTATGCCTAGGTCACAGTGAAGGCTCTCCACCATCCTTTGGTCATGTGGCCTAAGCTAGCTACTCTGTTGCTTATGCTTGGGTCACAGTGAAGGCTCTCCACCACCCTTTGGTCATGTGACCTAAGCTAGCTACTCTGTTGCTTATGCTTGGGTCATAGTGAAGGCGAACATTGGTAACATTGGTAGACGAGTGTCTCGAGAGAATGTTACTTTTTTTTTAATTTTAGTTTGTATTTTGGTTGAATTGTATTTTGGTTGAATCCCAATCCCTAGTGTCCATTCTTGTATTTAACTCAAATGTTCCTATTGAAATAAATTTTTGTTTGTTTGTATCTTTTTAAATCTTTTATTGTTTTAAAGTTTTGAGAAAGATTTATAGCAGTTTTGGTCAAATTCGTCTGTAATTTAGTAAATTTTTTATTAACCCATTTTTTTTATTTGTTTGTAAATTTAGTTTGAATTTCAAAATATTTTACAAAATAAATAACCAGATGAAATCATTGAGGAGCAAAGCCTTGTAAATTAAAAAGTGGAGGAACCTGAGTCTATCGCCAAGAGTAGACCACGAAGGGTAATTCGAAAACCTGCAAGACTTGATGATACGATAGCATATACTTTCTCTATGATTGATGGAGTTTCCAACCTACGTATTGAGGTTTGAAGTGGTGGCAACAAACTCAGTTATCAACTTGAAGATCTTGTGACAAGGTGAAGATTGTTGTAAATTGTCATAAGTTTTGATTTGATTTGATTTGGAGATCTTATGACAAGGTGGAGATTGTTGTAAATTGTCATAAGTTTTGATTTGATTTGGTTATTTGGATTAGATTTGATTTGGTTATTTGAATTAGATTTAGTCATACTAGGGTTTAGGTATGTATCGGAATTTGATATCGGGATTTGGGAGAGCTTTGGGAGTCACGTTGTATTTGTTGAGTGACATATTGGTGAGAGACTTTGTAGTGTGATAGCGAGGCATTCACTTGTAACACTTTGTTTTTAGTGATTGGTTGCTACCCGTGGATGTAGGGAAACTTCTTCTCTCCGAACCACATAAATATTTTGGTGTCTCCTTGTATAATTCGGTTCATTGGTGTTGTGAGTACATTTGTAAAGCTTTCGGCGCACAACACTAGTTATGTTTCACATTCTTAACATGGTATCAGAGTAGGAGAAGAGGAAGAACAGAAGAGAAGTGTTAGAGATTGAAACGACGAACGAATTGGGATGACCTTCCACAAGATATATCAATTCTTTTAAGCCTAAATCTCAAAGGTTTTAATTTCTAATGTCTTTAGCGATTGTCCATGATTGAGAATCGCAAATCATCAATATTTTTTCTTTCAATAATAAAATCAAGAACATATTCATTATCAAGATGTTTGTGGCGAACTATCTAGATTCGGTCACAACACGTAGCCTCCTACTCTAAATTTGGATCTTGAATTGGCTACATATTCCTAATCATTCTCCTAGATCGAGAGCTACGGTTGGCAAACTGTTCTCGATCGTCCAATATCAAGACTACGTTATAAGCATCTTCAAATTTCTCACCAAAGCTCAAAGGTGACAGGCTCGAGATGTTCGTATTTTCTTTCACAACATCATTACGGAATTCAGTGATGGAATGATTTGATGATGAGCAAGCTCTCAAGTTAAAAGATCTCTCTCCATTATCACTAACAACATTCTTTGGCACATGCCCCTCGTTGGAAGAACCTGTTGACCTATTTTTCCTTCCAACTGCTTCTACTTGACAGTAAACAAGATTAAGGTAATAGAATTCTGCTGGCCAAAGTGATGAGATATCCATGTTCGGGTTATCCTCTAAAACTTCTTTAAAGGAATCAAGATCTTAGGCTTAGAGTAGCCCATGCACATAAGCCTCTCAAGTGACTAAAGGGGAACATCGATCTTCCTAAATATCAAAATTTCCTTTTTGGCGGTATCAACCAAATTCAGCTTCAAAATTTCGGATGTTTATTTAACATATTCTTATTACATTCACAATTCTGATCAGTCAAGATATTCACTTGTTCCAATCAAATCATATGGGACAAACTACCAATCCTTGAGTAAATCATTTATGCATGAACCAAGAAGTGATCAGTTAGGATATTCACATGTTCCAAACAAATTAAACGGGAAAAATTACCAATTCTCTAGTAAACTATTTATGCATAAACCAAGAAAACCACATTCGGTGGCAGCTCTTCGAGTTTTGAGATACATCGAAGGTACTCCTTGTCAAAACTCCTACTATCATCCGAAGCAACTTAAGATTATAGGCATATTGCAATTCTAATTGGTGTGAATGTCGAACTACCTATTTCTAGGTTTTGCATATTCCTTAGAAATTCAGTTATTTATTGGAAGTCTAAAAAGCAAACAATGTATCTAGATCATCAGTAGAAGTCGAGTATCGAGCTATGACAAATACTTGTTTAGAGTTAACTTGGCTGAAATACATTCTTCAAGACTTGAAAATTCTGCTGCCAGTACCAGCATTGTTGTATTGTGATAATTAAGAAGCAGCATTACAATACATTAGTATTGATCATAATCAGAAATATGGTCTCAAAAAGACACTTAGCGGTTACAACCTTACTCCTTAAGCTATAAATGGGTTGTATGATGTGACATAATCTAAGTAAGTACAATTCATCCAAACAAAATCATTACCCGATTATAGAATAATATTGAGTTTATTGAGTTAATGAAATAAAATAAAATATCATTTTATTACCCATCAAAAGTACAATAGGCTAGAAACGGTATGTTTTTATTTAAAAATATAATTATCCTTCCTCATCTCGAAGGTAGGGAGAAATTAGAAATTAAATAGTCAAACATTCTATACTCGGAATACTCCCAAATCCACAAAATTTAACGTCCTTTCTAAATTTTGTGGTCTTTTCTAAATATAGGTTTCCCATCAAGCTATATAAAGGGCTTCTCTTTATCAAAAAAATTCAAGCATCCACACCTTAGCCATTGCTACTCTTCATCATTTGAAACGAGCTTGTAACCTTACAACTTCAAAACAATCCACAATGGCCATGGGCAAAGGTTTCAAGCTCTTTCACTCCCTTTTCTTAGTGATTGTTTGGCAATGTTGTGCAAAGGTGGATGCCACTTTTGGCGATGTCAACGGTGTTGTAAATCTCGATCATCAATTTTCATTTCGTGCCTTTGGATCACAAGACACACAAGCCCCAACGGTTGCACCAATTGGAAGTAGCACAGAAGTCCCGGTGGCTACACCATTTGGAAGCATTGCTCAAACTCCGGAGGCTCTAACCCCGGAGGGTGCATTGGTCGGAAGCATTGCTCAAACCCCAGAAGGTGCATCGGTCGGAAGCATTGCTCAAACCCCAGAAGGTGCATCGGTCGGAAGCATTGCTCAAACCCCGGAGGGTGCATCGGTTGGAACCATTGCTCAAACCCCTGATGCTGCATCGGTTGGGAGAATTGTGTTGGAGGCAGCACCGTTTGGGAGAATTGCACTACCTCCGAAGGTTGCACCAGTTGGAAGCATGGCTCAAACCCCAACTATTGCACCAGTTGGAAGTAGCACACAAATGTGAGAGTAGCATTGCTATGCATAGAGGAACACCTCAGCCAAACTAAATCATTATTTTGTAGACAAATTCATTATTTCTATATTTTTTCTTAAATGGAATGATAATTCTCTATTTTTTTGCTTATATTTAATTTTTGACTTTAACTAAAGAATGATATTTTTAAAACTTAATGACACATTGTTTTTAATAGGGTACACTTTGATGATCTACTAAGTGAGACCATACCAATAAATTTATTGATGCATTAATACAAATTGTCTTGTTTGCAAAATCTTCTAACATCATACTATTAATAAATTAATTAAATTGATTCTAATTATATTTTTTCAATTTTGACGAGCGAATAATAATAGGTTATGATTTTGCAATAGGAACAAACTTGGGTCGACAACAATATTGTCGGAGAACAAAATTGTGAAAGTTTTTTGGTTCGACCTTGCCTCTACACTAGGCTAAGTCATTTGGCTTGACCTTGCCTCTGCTTGAGACCAAAGTCTTTCAATGCAACGTCGCATCTCATCTTGATCCATATGGCCCATATGTCTTGATGCCATTCTAAGTCTTGGGGTGTCGTCAACCATCACCACTCACTCGTGCATGCCATCGAGAACAGGCCTGCATGTCGTTCATCTCATGGAGATGTCTCGAATATCCATTCATTTGGGTTCTATCGACCATTGAGCCATGGGGGTGGTGGTAATAAAGGAGGAGATATAAATAACTATATATATATCTGCACATGTTTATTATATTAATAAATACAAGTCTTCATACATACATACTTCAATAACTATATATTATATCTCTCTTCTATACGAACTTTTTTTTAATGGATGTTAAATTATATTGTTAAATATATTGTTAAATTATATTGTTAAATTCTTTTAATGGATGATAGATGAAGAATGAATAATATCCAAATAATTATTGCAACAATAGTTGATGAAAACTCCTTTCATATAAATCCATTACTTTCATATGTGAATTCAATATTTCCATCTTTCAAGGCTTTGCTCCTCCCCTCCTGTTCTAAGATGATCAATAGGTTCTTCAGTAGGAGCAACTTTATCAAGAGAGAATACTACCTTCTCCACCTACTTCAACGGCTCGTCATTATTTTCAATTTTCTGCAAAAACATTCCAGACTCATCGAATGTAACATCTCGACTTCTGCAAAAACATTCCAGACTCATCGAATGTAACATCTCGACTATTAACAATCTTACTTGTTTCTAGACACCATAACCTATAGCCCTTCACGCCTTTACTAAATCCCATAAACTTGGCATTTTTTGCTCTAGGATCCAGCTTTGAGCGTCATTATTTTCAATTTTCTGCAAAAACATTCCAGACTCATCGAATGTAACATCTCGACTTCTGCAAAAACATTCCAGACTCATCGAATGTAACATCTCGACTATTAACAATCTTACTTGTTTCTAGACACCATAACCTATAGCCCTTCACGCCTTTACTAAAGCCCATAAACTTGGCATTTTTTGCTCTAGGATCCAGCTTTGAGCGTCATTATTTTCAATTTTCTGCAAAAACATTCCAGACTCATCGAATGTAACATCTCGACTTCTGCAAAAACATTCCAGACTCATCGAATGTAACATCTCGACTATTAACAATCTTACTTGTTTCTAGACACCATAACCTATAGCCCTTCACGCCTTTACTAAAGCCCATAAACTTGGCATTTTTTGCTCTAGGATCCAGCTTTGAGTGTCATTATTTTCAATTTTCTGCAAAAACATTCCAGACTCATCGAATGTAACATCTCGACTTCTGCAAAAACATTCCAGACTCATCGAATGTAACATCTCGACTATTAACAATCTTACTTGTTTCTAGACACCATAACCTATAGCCCTTCACGCCTTTACTAAAGCCCATAAACTTGGCATTTTTTGCTCTAGGATCCAGCTTTAAGTCTGTCACATGATAATAAGCAGGACACCCAAACACATGCAATTTATCATAATCACTAACAGGAGTACCTGACCATACCTTAAGCGGAGTTTTCTCACCATTTCCAGAATCAGGTAAACGATTCACAAAGTGAACTGCATAACTGAGAGCCTCAGCTCAAAAAGCCTTACTCAATCCTGCTTGAGACAATATGCATCGAACCTTCTCTATTAATGTCTGGTTCATTCTCTCAGCAACTCCATTTTGTTGTGGCTTACTAGGAATAGTGAAGTGTCGAACAATCCCTTTATCTCGACATACTTTAAGGAATGGATCATAAGTATATTCTCCACCGTTGTCTGATCTCAACTTTTTGGTTTTCCTGTCCGTCTGATTCTCTACCATTTTCTTCCACTCCAAGAAGATTTGGAGAACCTCATTTTTGTGTCTCATGGGATACATTCAAACTCTCCTCGAGTAGTCATCAATAAATGTGACAAACTACCTCTTCCCTCCCAATGAGACATTCTTCGTGGGGCCCCATACATAAGCGTGAACATAATCCAAAATGCCCTTTGTTTGGTGTATAGTTGTACTAAACTTCACATTTTTTAGTTTACAAAATATACAAGGTTCACAAAAATCAATTTTACCAGTTGTGGCACCCTTAAGGACTCCTTGGTTCACCAATGTCTGAAGCGCCTTCTCACCAGCATGCCTAAGTCTCATGTGCCATAATTTCGATATGTCTTGTTCTTTTGAACTTGCCACAGCAGCATGCCCAATTATTGTGGTTCCATTGAGGTAGTATATGCTACCTCTTCTAGTTCCTTTAATTGCCACCAAAGCTCTACAATCTACTTTCAAATTCCCTCCTTCCAAAATGATGCAATAACCACTGGCATCCAAAACGCCAAGGGAAATAACATTTTTCTTCTCGATTGTCCAATATCAAGACTACGTTATAAGCATCTTCAAATTTCTCACCAAAGCTCAAAGGTGACAGGCTCGAGATGTTCGTATTTTCTTTCACAACATCATTACGGAATTCAGTGATGGAATGATTTGATGATGAGCAAGCTCTCAAGTTAAAAGATCTCTCTCCATTATCACTAACAACATTCTTTGGCACATGCCCCTCGTTGGAAGAACCTGTTGACCTATTTTTCCTTCCAACTGCTTCTACTTGACAGTAAACAAGATTAAGGTAATAGAATTCTGCTGGCCAAAGTGATGAGATATCCATGTTCGGGTTATCCTCTAAAACTTCTTTAAAGGAATCAAGATCTTAGGCTTAGAGTAGCCCATGCACATAAGCCTCTCAAGTGACTAAAGGGGAACATCGATCTTCCTAAATATCAAAATTTCCTTTTTGGCGGTATCAACCAAATTCAGCTTCAAAATTTTGGATGTTTATTTGACATATTCTTATTACATTCACAATTCTGATCAGTCAAGATATTCACTTGTTCCAATCAAATCATATGGGACAAACTACCAATCCTTGAGTAAATCATTTATGCATGAACCAAGAACTGATCAGTTAGGATATTCACATGTTCCAAACAAATTAAATGGGAAAAATTACCAATTCTCTAGTAAATTATTTATGCATAAACCAAGAAAACCACATTCGGTGGCAGCTCTTCGAGTTTTGAAATACATCGAAGGTACTCCTTGTCAAAACTCCTACTATCATCCGAAACAACTTAAGATTATAGGCATATTACAATTCTAATTGGTGTGAATGTCGAACTACCTATTTCTAGGTTTTGCATATTCCTTAGAAATTCAGTTATTTATTGGAAGTCTAAAAAGCAAACAATGTATCTAGATCATCAGTAGAAGTCGAGTATCGAGCTATGAAAAATACTTGTTTAGAGTTAACTTGGTTGAAATACATTCTTCAAGACTTGAAAATTCTGCTGCCCGTACCAGCATTGTTGTATTGTGATAATTAAGAAGCAGCATTACAATACATTAGTATTGATCATCATCAGAAACATGGTCTCAAAAAGACACTCAGCGGTTACAACCTTACTCCTTAGGCTATAAATGGGTTGTATGAATGTGACATAATCTAAGCCAGTACAATCCATCCAAACAAAATCACTACTTATTATAGAATAATATTGAGTTTATTGAGTTAATGAAATAAAATAAAATATCATTTTATTACCACCAAAAGTACAATAGGCTAGAAACGGTATGTTTTTATTTAAAAATATAATTATCCTTCCTGAGCTGTAAGGGAGGGAGAAATTAGAAATTAAATAGTCAAACATTCTATACTCAGAATACTCCCAAACCCCAAAATTTAACATCCTTTCTAAATTTTGTGGTCTTTTCTAAATATAGTTTTTCCATCCAGCTATATAAAGGGCTTCTCTTTATTAAAAAAATTCAAGCATCCACACCTTAGCCATTGCTACTCTTCATCATTTGAAACGAGCTTGTAACCTTACAACTTCAAAACAATCCACAATGGCCATGGGCAAAGGTTTCAAGCTCTTTCACTCCCTTTTCTTAGTGATTGTTTGGCAATGTTGTGCAAAGGTGGATGCAACTTTTGGCGATGTCAATGGTGTCGTAATTTTGATGAAGAAATCAAATGGCAAAACGTGTTGGCGACAGACGACAATTTCTCTAAATTAAGGCCACGCACTTAAAAGGCATTCTTCCAAACTAATGCCTTCAGCTAGATGGGTTGAAAGAATAAGGAAAAAATTTCCCTGGAGAAATCCAGTCCTGAAACTCCCTAGAAACGACAACCAAATAAAATTTTATAGGTTGATCTCCGACGAGGTAAATCAATTTTGACGGCCTTTAGAGGAGAATAATTTAGGGGTACAATCCAATGAGAAGGTATTACATCAAATCCTTAGCTCTTCTTTATAACACCATTTGTAAGTTTCATAAAAAATCAAGGAGAGAAACGCCTTGAATGGAGCTGGAGAGGCGAGGTTTCAGATAGTGTGACCCTTCTGTAAACAACAAGCAAAGTGGCAAACGCTTAGGTGACACCCATCAAGCCATGCAAGGGCCAAGATAGAAAATTCTTTGAGGTAATCGAGGTGAATGGTGCATCACCCAACACACCAAAGAGATGTGCAAGAAAGCCAAGCTAAGGCATTGATAAGACAAAGGCAACAATGTTGACATGAGTATCTAAAATATGCTTTTTAAAGGGTAAGGTAGGCCCCCGAGCATTGAACTCTAAAGCTGGAGTTAGAGAGAATTTGGGTATTCGGTTTTGGAAAGCCTATATGAAATATTAAATCTCTCACCAAACCTTATGTCAACCGAACTCCAGATGGATGCTTTATGACACCTATGATCGTTCGTCTAAATCATTGACAACTTGTCAAATTTGAAATACCTCAAAATTGACCTATGATCGTTTGTCTAAATCATTGACGACTTGCCAAATTTGGAATACCTCAAAATTGTATGGTGTAAACTCTACACCCATAGGCCCTGTGGCCTAAGTGAACAACCTTGTGGCATATGCATGGGTCACAGTGAAGGTGAAATTTGCTAAACGAGTCTTGTGGCATATGCATGGGTCACAGTGAAGGTGAAATTTGCTAAACGAGTGTCTGAGGCGACTTCTTATGAAGATTCTGTTTCAAAATAGTATTTGTAACACCCTTAATCTACTTAGCCTAACTTAGTGGTGTCACCACATGCCTGCTTTAATCTCATATGTGGAAATTCATACTAAATACTTTTAAAATGGCTTAGAAGCCATGGACTTACCTATTTAATTCAGAATTTAAACGTAACTTAGTTTTTAATTATAAACAATTTGCATTAAACACACTTATCAACTATTAAATGAAATTCAATACGTTTTACAACCCTATCATGCCATATTTTGTCTTTCACGACCTTTCTGGTCACTGTCATCTATGCATTGAAGCTTTAACTTTACCTGAACAAATATAGGGTACCACGTCTCCCCACTGTTTGGGTGTAATGCAATCATACACATAACATAATTGGGACCTATCTTAAAACCATCACATGACCTTAGGCTATTTCCAATTTCAAGTAGGGTTGGATCTCTGGTACTTCCCCACATACGCTCCACATACGCATACAAGGATCTAGGCGGGCTCATATATGTACCTCTAGACTAGTATGATCAGGCTTAACGCATTACACATCACCAAGAACACATCACCAAACGCCACATAAAAGAAAAGGTCCACATGATAGAACATGAATATCACATATCACAATTGAAATCTTAAGAGCTTGGTGGGGAGACTTAAAGCAATAACAAATATATTAGTTGCCGTGGCTATATAACAAGGAGAAGGAACTGGGTCAAGTCTGTAAACATGGAGAAGGAATTGGGTCAAGTTGTGGACAGGGTTGATGGTTGTGGACGACATAGGTAACCCACGATGGCACAAAATTGTAGAAAAATTTGTGGAGATAGAAGAAATAAGTTTAGAATATGGAATCGTTGTTTTTTCAAAATCATAATCACCCATTATTATTTACTATCGAGATAGAAGAAATATTATTAATTTAAGAATTATATGATTTTAGAGGATTTTGCAAATAAATTTAATTATGTATTCGAGAGAGTATTAATGCATCGATAAATTTATTGGATATAGTCTCACTTAGTAAACAGTGAAATGTTTCATAAATTATTCTTTAAAATAAAAAATGAAATATGAAAAAATGGAGAAAAATCATCCCATTTAAGAAAAAAAATATAGAAATAATGAATTTTTTTGTGATTAAATTTGACATAGGCAACAATCTATGCACAACAATGCTACCCTCACGCTTGTGTGCCACTTCTAATTGGTGCAGTGGTTGGGTTTTGAACAATGCTCCCACCCGACGATTAAGCCTCCGGCGTTAGAGCAATGCTCCCAACCGACGACGAAGCCTCCGGGGTTAGAGCAATGCTCCCAACCGACGATGAAGCCTCCGGCGTTAGAGCAATGCTCCCAACCGACGATGAAGCCTCCGGCGTTAGAGCAATGCTCCCAATCGACGATGAAGCCTCCTGTGATGTCCCACATTGGTTGGAAAGGAGAACAAACCACCCTTTATAAGGGTGTGGAAACCTTCCCCTAGCAGACGCGTTTTAAAGCCTTGAGGGGAACAAACCACCCTTTATAAGGGTGTGGAAACCTTCCCCT
This sequence comes from Cucurbita moschata, assembly GCF_002738365.1. Lineage (NCBI taxonomy): Eukaryota > Viridiplantae > Streptophyta > Magnoliopsida > Cucurbitales > Cucurbitaceae > Cucurbita > Cucurbita moschata. The sequence goes on along the minus strand of NW_019268556.1, from coordinate 2,004,907 downwards.
AGCAGACGCGTTTTAAAGCCTTGAGGGGAACAAACCACCCTTTATAAGGGTGTGGAAACCTTCCCCTAGCAGACGCGTTTTAAAGCCTTGAGGGGAAGCCCGAAAGGGAAAGCCGGGTGTGGAAACCTTCCCCTAGCAGACGCGTTTTAAAGCCTTGAGGGGAAGCCCGAAAGGGAAAGCCCAAAGAGGACAATATCTGCTAGCGGTGGATCTGGGTCGTTACAAATGGTATCAGAGCCAGTCACCGGATGATGTGCCGGCCTTCTCGCTGTTCCCCGAAGGGGGGTAGACACAAGGCGGTGTGCCAGTAAGGACGCTGGACCCCAAAGGGGGGTGGATTTAGGGGCGGTCCCACATCGATTGAAGGAAGGAAAGAGTGCCAGTGAGGACGCTGGGCCCTGAAGGGGGGTGGATTGTGATGTCCCACATTGGTTGGGAAGGAGAACAAACCACCCTTTATAAGGGTGTGGAAACCTTCCCCTAGCAGACGCGTTTTAAAGCCTTGAGGGGAAGCCCGAAAGGGAAAGCCCAAAGAGGACAATATCTGCTAGCGGTGGATCTGGGTCGTTACACCTCCGGCGTTAGAGCAATGCTCCCAACCGACGATGAAGCCTCCGGCGTTAGAGCAATGCTCCCAACCGACGATGAAGCCTCCGGCGTTAGAGCAATGCTCCCAACCGACGATGAAGCCTCCAGGGTTAGAGCAATGCTCCCAACCGACGATGAAGCCTCCGGGGTTTGAGCGATGCTTTCAAATGGTGGAGCCACTTGAACTTCTGTGCTACTTCCAATTGGTGCAACCATTGGGGCTTGTGTGTCATGTGATCCAAAGGCACGAAATGAAAATTGATGATCGAGATTTTGGACCCAGTGACATCACCAAAAGTGGCACCCACTTTTAAAAAACATTGCCAAACAATCACTAAAAAAAAGTGTGTGAAAGAGCTTGAAACCTTTGCCCATAGTGAGTGTCTTGAAGTTGTAGGGTTACAAGCTATTTTCACAAATGATGAAGAATAGCAATGACTAATATGTGGGTGCTTGGATTTTTCTAATAACTTAAAGCCTTATATATAGATTGATGAGAAAAAACTATATTTAGAAAATAACACAAAATTTAGGAAGGCTCTAAAATTTTGTGGGTTATAAGTATTCTAAGTATAGAATATTTGACTATTTAATTTCTAATTTCTCCCGTCCTCCATTTGAGCATCTTTTTAAGATAAATATATTTTTAAACAAAATCATACCATGGTTAGTCTCTTGTATTTTTGATGGGTAATAAATTGATATTTTATTTTGTTTCATGAACTCAATATTATTCTACAATATGGTAGAGATTTTCTTTTCATACGATTATTTGTCTCATTCAAACAACTCATTTATAGCCGGAGGAAAAAGGTTGTCATCCTAGTTGTAGTTTTGAGACCATGTGTTGTGATCCTGATAAATCGTAAAGCTATTGTAATTCTCGGTAGTTTTGAGACCATGCTTGTGTTAGGTTATGGACCTTGCTCCTTATTTATAGCTTGGTCAACGGTTATATCCAGTAAAGCTATATTTGGTAAAACTATATATAGTAAAGCTATATGTGGTAAAGCTATATCCGGTAAAGCTATATATGGTAAATAGCTTTATATAGTAGATGGCTAAATCTGGTAAAGCTATATATAGTAAACTAAACCATATATATATCTCGTCCGGTAGAGCTTTGAAAATGTACTTTCTATTATCTGTACTCTATCTTGTTGTACATACCTGAAGTCATCAATATAAAAAAAAAATCCTTTTAGCCAGAGTTCTCCTTGCAATTTTCTCTATCCCATTCTTTGTGTTCATCTAGATCGAGCGTGTGCGTTGTTGTGCGATCCTAACAACTGGTATCAGAGCTAGGCAAAATTCACCACGATCTATGAAGATGGAAAGTTCAAAGATTGAAATTGAGAAGTTTGATGGATCCGATTTCGGTTTCTGGAAGATGTAGATTGAAGATTATCTGTACCAGAAAGATCTTCACGAACCTCTGTTGGGGGTGAAGCCGGATACCATGACCACGGAGTAGTGGAAGCTCAAGGATCGACAAGCCTTGGGGCTATTCCGGTTGACGCTATCCAGAAACGTGGCGTTCAACATTATCAAGGAGAAGACAATGTCAGATCTATTGAAGGCGCTGTCAAATATGTATGAAAAACCATCGGCTATGAACAAGGTGTATTTGATGCGGAGATTGTTCAATCTACAAATGTCTGAAGGTGGACCTGTTGCTGATCATATAAATGAATTCAATATGATCATAAGTCAATTGAGTTCGGTGGAAATTAATTTCGAAGATGAAATTAAGGCATTTATTTTGATGTCATCCTTACCCGAGTCATAGGATACTGTTGTTGCCGCAATCAGCAGTTCCCGAGAATCTGATAAACTGAAGTTTGGTGAAATTTGAGATGTAGTTCTCAGCGAAGGTATTCGCAAACGAGAAACTGGAGATTCATCAGGCAATGCTCTCAGTGTTGATCGAAGGGGAAGAAGTAAATCAAAAAGCTCAAACAAACATGGGCGATCAAAATCAAAGAACCGGGAAAAATCTCCAAACAAACCCAACGTAACGTGTTGGAGCTGTGGGGGAAAAGGACACTTTCGGACAGATTGTACAAAACTGAAGAAGAAGCAGAATCATAAATCTTAAGATGATGATGATTCTATATATACAACAGAAGATGCTGAGGACGTTTTAATTCTTAGTGTGGACAGCCCAGCTGAATCCTGGATTTTGGATTCAGGTGCATCGTTCCATTCGTCTCCAAGTAAGGAATTGTTTCGAAATTTCAAATTAGGAAATTTCGGGAAGGTATATCTTGCCGACAACAAAACCTTGGAGATTGAAAGAAAGGGAGATGTCTCCATACAAACTCCAGCAGGAAATCAGTGGACATTACAAGATGTCAGATACATTCCTGGTCTTAAGAAGAACCTGATCTCTATTGGTCTCTACCACCGTTTGATTACGCCTTTCTACTACGCCATTTTGCTGTGGTGAAAATGGTGCAGTAAGAAGTCTCTTCATGCCTTCATTCTCGCAATAGTCTTTAAAAGCAGTAGATACAAACTCTCCTCCACGGTCCTTTCTAAAGCTCTTAATCTTCCTGCCTTTCTCTACCTCCACACTGATCTTTAATTTTTTAAACACAAGCAGTATTTCATTCTTGTTTTTCAACATAAACACCCCCATAAATCGTGAACAATCATCCACTAGTAACATAAAATATTTGTTACCTCCATACGTCATTGGCGAAATAGGTCTACATAGATCTCCATGGACAAGATCCAATGACTCCTTCGCACGATATGTTGTTGTTCGGGGAAAAGAAGTCCTATACTACTTTCCAATTAAACACCCATTGCATAATTGATTGACCTGGGTGATTCTTGGCAACCCTTCAACCATTCTCTTGTCATTTAATTGCTTTAAAGAGTGAAAATTTAGGTGTCCATACCTCGCGTGCCAGAGCCAACCAGTGTTACTGATATTTGTCATTAAACACGCCTGATCCGCAAGCTTCAACTTTACTACATAAAATCTATTGGATTGTCTGGTCACCATAATAATCAGGCTCCTAGCTCTGTCATATATCTTCATCACACTGTTCTCTATGACAATTTTATTTCCACTCTCATCCAGTTGTCCAAAACTTATAATATTGCTCTTGAGTTTAGGTATGTAATAGACTTGCGATAAGATCAAGTGCTCATCTGTTTTGCATTTGAAGAGCACTATTCCTCGACCACAAATGTCTATTACAGAGTTATCACCGAAGCGTACCTTTCCAACAACAGATGTGTCAAGCTCACGAAACACCCTCCTTTCTCCTGACATGTGGTTGCTTGCTCCAGTATCTAGGAACCAGGAATTTTCAGCTCCAATATTGTCTGGTGGCGGCACTATAGTTTCATTCAACATCACAAAATTAGGCTCTTTGTCATGTGTGGTTTTAATTTCACACGCCTCTATCATTAGCAGTGAAGACTCCTCATCCTTTTGCATCTCTATCAGGTTGAGTTATTCGTCTTTTGTGGAACACTCTAATGCGAAGTGTCCCATTTTCTGACACCTGAAACATTTAATTTTACTCTTGTCAAATCTCTTCTTTTGAGTTTGCGACTCTCCTTCATCTCCTCGATGCCAGTCACTTCTCCCACGGCCTCTCCATCTTCCGCGACCCCATCCCCTGCTTCCTCTGGAACTGCCTTGATCCTTCCATTCTTTCTTTGAGGATTTTGCAGTCTCTCGTTCCTTCCATTCTGGATGAGTGAGGAGAACGGTTTCATCTTTTTCTTCAAACCCTTGCAACCTTTCTTCATGTGCCTTGAGTGATCCAATAATCTCATCAACGGATTTCGTTTTGAGATAACTGAACTCCTCAATCGTTGAGGTAATTTGAAGAAACTTTGCAGAGGTGGATCGTAGAAGTTTCTTAACTACTTGGATATCATCCACAGTATTGCCGAAGCCTCTCAATTTGTTGACAATAATGGTGAGTTTTCCAGAATATTCATCAATACTTTCTGAATCACCCATCCTCAATGCTTCAAACTCCCGCCAGAGAGTCTGCGTTCTAACTTCTTTCACTCTTTCCGCACCTAGATTCATATTTTTCAGCATGATCTAGGCTTCCTTGGCCGTTTTCTTGGCACCCAACTGTAGCAACGTATCTTCTCCAATACTTTGATAAATATTTGCTAAAGCCATCTGATCTTTACGATTATCTACAGTTTCGGGTGACTCAATTGTCTCCCAAACACCTTGTACCATCATAAATACCTCCATCTTAATCGCCCAAGCTGCATAGTTGCATTTTGTTAGCATCGGGTATTTGAGTGTGACAGATCCCTCCTTTTCTTGAACCCGTACACTCACCTCATGTGAGGGATCACCTTCTATCGCACCGGTATTTTGGCTCCTGTCACTCGATTTCTGTCTCATTTTTTGATCTCTCTCCCTTCTTGACCGCTCAATCTGTAAGTGAGACATGATTGAAAACTGGCCTTGATCTTAACGCTCTGATACCAATTGTAAGAAGAAAAAAAAAAACACAACAGAAGGGGAGAATAAACGAAGACACACAAATTATTTCTTCTTTTTTGTGGTGTCTTTAGAACTTGGCACCATTTTCTTTATATACTAAAAATTTACCTATTTCTGCTACAAATCAGCATCCACTCCACCACTCCTTCCACTCCCTACAAACTAGTTCCTTCCCCTACTTACAATATTTCCGACCTTTTTTCATGGAGAAATGAATACCAGAAATAAAATAATAATAAAAAAACAAATAATAAAAACAAGTTTATAACAAACATGTCGGATGTAGACAGTCTCCTTCAGCTCTCCGTTAAGGAAAGCGGACTTCACGTCCATGTGGTGGACGTCCCAAGAGCAATGTGTCGCGATTGCTAGCAAAAGGCGGAGGATTCTAACCTTGCCACCGGTGCAAATACCTCTTTGAAGTCCACACCTTACTTCTGGACATAGCCCTTTGCCACCAGATGGGCCTTATGCTTCACAACTTCTCCCTTTTCGTTGCGCTTTAGTTTGAAGACCCATTTGAGCCTTATGGCTCGATGTCCTGTGGCATATCCTTCAGACTCCACGTCTGGTTCTCGGTGATGGATGTCATCTCCTCCTGCATTTCCTTTAGCCAGTATGGGTTCCTTTCTGCTTCGGCGAAAGTGTTCGGTTCATTTGCGCTGATGGCATGTAGTTCGACTACCTCTTGTTCGAGTTCGTGTAGCGCCAGTCCAGGTGGTTCATCTCCTCCCACAAGGATTTCCATCCTTCGGTACCTGGCCACCAGGTCATCATCGTGATCGACATCTAGCGTCGAATCCGTAGTCCGTGGTGTTGCGAACTTCACTGGTTCAAGAGGGTGCAGCTGCTGGCGGCAGTGACAGTTCCTAATGTTGCGCTCTCCTTCTTCTGGCTCGGTGACGAGGTACTCTACCATGAATAGATTTGGGTTCTGGTCTACCTCGATCACATCGTTCCACTGCAGAAGGTGCTTTCGTCGAAGATGACGTCGCGAGACACGTGAGCTCGCCCCCCTGCAGGATCATAGAGTCTGTACGCCTTGCTCTCAAGTTCATAGCCGATGAAGACGACCTTCAGCCTCCTAGGATCGAGCTTGGCAAGGTGGAACGCGCTACCTTCATGTATGCAACGCAGCCAAACACTTAGAAATGATGTACCGCTGGCTTTTTGTTGTACCAGGCCTCATATGGCGTCTTTCCGTTGAGGCTTCGGGTTGGCGACCGATTGAGGAGATAGACAGCCGTCATTACTACCTCTCCCTAGAATTTCCCAAGCATCTCGACCGTCATCAGCAAAGACCTTGCTGTCCCGACGATGGTCTGATTTTGACGTTTCGCCACTCCATTCTGCTATGGGGAGTAAGGCGCCGTTAGTTGCTGTTGTATACCGAACTCATCGCAGTACTTACTGAAACTCATTGAGGTGAATTCTTTGCTTCGGTCTGTGCGCAGCACTCGCATCTTCTTCCCACATTCGGCCTCCACTCGTGCCTGGATGTGCTTAATTGCCTCTGTCACCTCACTTTTCGCTTGCAGCAGGATTAGCCATATGAAGCGGCTTTTGTCATCGACCAACAGAAGTAAGAGGGTCCGGTCGCCTGGGGTCGCCAGCTTGATGGGCCTGTAGATATTGTCATGTACAAGCTCCAACAGCTCATTGGGGCAGTAGGATGTCCGAGACGGAAAAGGGGTGTGCCTCTGTTTGCCGATGAGGCACCCGAAAGAGGGTCTGGCAGCCTTAAGTCATTGGCTTGATGGGCCCGTAGATATTGCCGTGTACAAGCTCCAACGGCTCATCGGCGCGATAGGATGTCCGAGACGGAAAGGGGGTGTGCCTCTGTTTGCCGATGAGGCACCCGTCGCACAGCTTGTTCACGCCTTTGATTGCCGACAAACCGTGCACCATCTCCTCCTTCTGTAGTTTTTCTAGAGCAGCAAAGTTTAAGTGCCCGTACCTTGCATGCCACCTCCAAGATACCTCTTCGGTCTTGGCCGAGAGGTTGACGGGTTGCTCTATCTTCAATTTCAGGATGTAAAGACAGCTTGTCGTGCACCCAACTTACGTGAGCAGCCATCATCGATCATCGTAAATTTTGAGTAGCCCGCGCTTGATGGAAATGAAGCAGCCGACCTCATCAAGTTGACCCAGGCTCACAAGGTTAGCCTTGAGCCTCGGGATGAAGTAGACGTCGGTCAGCTTACAGTGCTCGCCGCTGACCTCCTCAAGTTGACCCAGGCTCACAAGGTTAGCCTTGAGCCTCGGGATGAAGTAGACGTCGGTTAGCTTGCGGTGCTCGCCTCCCTTGCTGATGAACAGGATGGTGCTGCGCCCTTCGATCTTGACGATAGAGCCGTCGTCGAATTTCACCGTTCCACGAATTCTTGAGTCGAGCTTGGAGAACGCAGATTTAGCCCCTGTGTCTAGGACCCATCGCCGGTGCTCATGCTGCTCGTCCCTCTCGCCGATATGAGTGAGCACTCGCTCCTCATTCAATTGAATTGGCTCCCCAGCTAGTGCCTTTGCTACGCCCAGCTAGAGCTCTTTCTCGGGTTCGAGGCTCACCAGAGGAGCAGTTACGCCGTCATCGATTACCAACACCTTCGTGGATTGGGAATCAAAACTGGGGACGTCGGATAAGACCGATGCCACTTACCATGAAGAGAGTTGGCTCGTCCTCCTCGGATTGATCCACATGGGCCTTCTCGGCTCTCTCCTTGTTTTTGAGCTTGCTCCAGCAATTCTTGATTAGGTGACCTCTCTTCCCACAATTCGAGCATTGGATCAGCCTGCCATCAGTCGACTCCTTTTTTTTATCACCATCTTTCCCGCGCGTGCGCCCGTGATACTTCCATGGCTTCTTACCGCCTTTGCGGCTGGAGGGCCCGTTGCTTTAGACGGCCCTCCTTGTCAACAGCCGAAGCGGTATTTTTCTTCCGATCAAGTGACCTCTCTTCCCACAGTTCGAGCACTGGATCGGCCTGCCATCAGTCGACTCCTTTCTTTTATCACCATCTTTCCCGCGCGCGCTCCCTTGAGACTTCAAAAGGGTAGGCAAACAATTAGAAGTTCTACTAGGTTGGTGCCTTTGAAAAATTCATTCGCATTAGAGAAATAATGCCAATGGTTTCAAGCAAAGAAGCAAGGGGTTAGATAAACATGCCCCAACCAAGTACCAAATGCATACAATGCAAGTCTATATTGGTGGACAACGTTGCTGTAAGAGAGGCAACTAGGTTAAGTGGGGGAGAGCTAAAGAGAATGGGTTGATCACTTCGAGGAAGTACTCTTAGAAGTGAGCACACATGTGTTCCTTGAGTCATCACCTAGTGCCTAATGTGGATGACTTCACAAGAGTGCCGAGACAAGCATTCGCTCAAGAAGAGATCATCTGATTGGACTTGGGCAAAATTATGAAACAAAGTTGCAGCAAGACAACAGAAGCGTTAGTGCAATGTTTGTGACATGAAGGTGATTAGTTGAGGAGTTGGCTGATGTGTACCCAATAGGAGGCTTAGTTATAAGCTTCTAGGCATTCCTTCCGAAAAGGGATGTGTCCATGACGAGATAATGTCGTGTTATAGATCTTTATGCATCTTAGAGAATACGACGGTTTGGGCAATGATGGCCACTTTTGGGGCATGCTTTCCCTATCTTAGACAAATTATGTCGGTGCTAGTTTTGACATGATTTTTTCTGTTGAGTCCCAAGCCAAAACAAAAAAAAAAAAAAAAAAAAAAAAAA
>NW_019268556.1:1842753-1995381 GCF_002738365.1 Cucurbita moschata | reverse complement strand
AAAAAAAAAAAAAAAAAAAAAAAAAAAAAGAATTGCAAAGTTAAGTCAATGGAGGAATAGCCCACAACCATTTGGCAAGTTGTGTTTTGTCGTACTTATGTTGTGAGTCTTGGAGATTGGGAGAACGTCTTATAGTGGTAAAGTTTCCATATTCATTATGAAAGCACAAATAACTCGACAAGTCAAGCGAGTGGCTAGTCTAATATTCATGGTGCCATCAACATGATAACAAGATTAAGTGGGAGAGAATGTCACAAGCGATGATACGATTGGGCCCTCGAGAAGTTCATCGAGGACGATTGTTAGGCTAAGTTGGAGAGAGTGTCACAATCTCACTGAGAAAAAGTAAGTTGTGATCCCCACATGCAAGATATATAAGAAGCAACCCTCAAGTGGCACCCATTCGACATATGAGGGCCAAGATTGAGAAGTGCCATGATGCAACATGAGGAGGACGGTGCATCATCCAATACACAAAGAGTGTGCATTCAGGCTAAACTGAGGCATACGCAAGATTCGAGAGAATGAGGCGACGTAAGTGTCAAAAATAGGCTCGAAGGGTGCTGGGTAGGGCCCAAGTCTATAACCTTTAAAGTTGGAGTTTCAATGTGAGATTCGACATGTGGCTTTGGAATTACGTTCGTGTTTATGAAAGATTAAAGAACACCAAATTAGATACTCGCGAACTAAACACATGGCTATATGTCTCTAGCTAAAATTATGTCTACTCGAGAAGGATTGAAATGACTCAAATTGTCCAACAGGGGGAGACATGGTGTGAGCTCTCCACCACCCTTGGGCCTCATGGCCTAAGGGAGCTACCCTATGGCACGTGTGTGTGTCATAGCATGGGAAAATGTCGTAGGCATTTACCTTTGAAAAGGATCTTTCAAGGACAGTATCGGACAAAACAGTTGTGTAAGTATTGCGCCTCAATCCATGTGTTGGAGGTTGGGTTATTCACCCACTATCTAGAACAGATGTCGTAAATAGTCTAGCATGGATATGGGAAAATCAATTGCCCAATGAGAACTCGAATGTATTGTTGCTCAGGATGTCTCAATGAGATGGTCGACATATGGGTTAGTTTCGAACGGATGTGTCCAAGCAAGTGGAAATGGTCGAGCTATTCCTAGACATGATATGGCATCATGATGCATCGATTGTGTTGTTTCAACTGAGTTGACAACAAGATGTGACGTTATATTAAGAGACCTTGGGCCCAAGTAGAGGCAAGGTTAACCCGAATGACTTTACTTAGGAGAGACAAGTCAATTGTGCCTCAGACAATTGAACATGCATCTGAAGGAAGCATGTGTGGCCAAAAAAGCTTCGATTATGGACAACTGATGTTCGGTTAGCGAAGACAAACCTCAACTAAGGTTCGACAAATTCGCAAAGCTAAGTGAAAAATGTGAATGGGGACTTGAATTCCCCCTTGAGGCTTATTGTGAGTGTGTCAATATTACGACGCACCACAATTGAATAAGTAAAATTATGAAACACCATGTTGCTAGAGGTGATTGTCACTTAGGGTAACGTAACATAGTACCTAGCAAATTTAAATATCTTAATTTAACGGCGTGGGTGTGTAGGGTAAGGTACTGCATGATCATAGGGTATGCGTCTTAGTGCATACTTCATTAATAGCCCTAGGTTTGCTTATGCATATCCTATTAATGGTGCATGTATGGTCCTAAGATAAACATAAGCATTTTCTTAGCTTCATTCATGTCATGAGTACTTAGGATATCATATAAGCAAGTCTTAATGATGTTATGACTAAAGGTAGTACTTAAGTTCTTAAACTATGGATCGAACTACTAATGTGGTCTAATGGTCATGAAAATTCAAAATACCTTGATAGTCAAAGTGTTATATGAATTTTCATATTTCAAGTTGTTGATGGTCCAGAACGGAATGTAATAAGTCTTACACAGCAGATTTGTGTATAGAATCCAATTTGATATTAAAGTTTTTCTCGAGCTCCTTCAACTGCTAGCCAAATTGGGCGTATAGGATAGAGTCATTTTTACGGGCTCGATTTATTCACCAAAGCTAGAAAAACATGATTTAAAAAGTATGGGAGCAAATTTGAAATAAATTGGTGAACCACAACTCTCAAATTTAGATGAAATTCGAGAATAAGAAACGCAAATGCTAAAAGTCTATAACACTTGATTGGAAGCTTGATTGAACTCGATATTTTCTTAAAATGTTTGCCAAAATTTCATAATTTATAGAGAATGATTCACTAACTTTGAAAAGTAAAAATCACCATGATTTCAAGGCTTCATTTTCTAGAATCTCAAACGAAAATATCTTCACTTACAAGGACCTTCACGACTTCAACTCTGTATATCCAGCATTGGATGTGATGAGTTATGGATCTTCTAGATCATCTCCAAAAATGAATGAAATTCAACTACTATATTTGAGATTCGATAGATTTTAGTTATGGATCTTCTAGATCATCTCCAAAAATGAATGAAATTCAACTACTATATTTGAGATTCGATAGATTTTTTTCAAATTGGTACTTCATCCGGTTAGTTTGAGTAGGAGTATTTTTGTAATTTCAACAAAATTTCGGGATACTTTTGTAAATTGTAATTTTTTTATTATTTTCATATTACTTTTCTAAGAAATCTACAAATTTTGTAAAACCTTCTTATTTCTTGTGGTTCATTTTTTCCTGATCGAGTATCTTAAAATTCCTGTTAATAAGAAATTAAAAAATTGAGATGTTTTGAAACATTAGAAAAATGTCTATTTCAAACTTTATCTAAACTTTCCTTTATTATTCAAATCTTATGCAACTTATTTATGCCGTCTTTTTATCTTTAATTGAAACCTTATTAACCTCTGATATCACAGGCTACCTATTCTTAAAGAAAAACTAGGATCATTACAAGAGCATTCAAGAGTTTGTGTGTCACAATCAGAATAGGGTAGGTTGTGACCCTTACATCAGAACAAGCCTAACAACAACCCTCAAGTGAAACCCAACCAGCCACGTGAGTGCAAAGATAGACAAGTCTAAGAAGTGATCGAGGAGGACAGTGCATCATCCAACACACCAAAGAGATGTGCAAAAAAGCCAAGCTAAGGTATAGGCAAGACAGAGGAAACAATGTCGTCATGAGTATCAAAAATAGCATTTTTGAAGGGTCAGATAAGGCCCCGAGCCTTAGCCTCTAAAACTAGAGTTTTAGAGAGAATTTGGGTATACGACTTATGAATTAAGTCTATCTATATGAAATAGGAAAGCTCAAAAAATTTTGTGTTAATCGAACACCAAATGGATGCTCTACGACACCATATGATGGTTCGCCTAAATCATGTCCACACTTTGCAGACTTGAAATGCCTAACCCTCCTAGGTCATGTGGCCTAAGAGAACTATTTTGTGGCATCCATTCTTTGTATTTAACTCAAATTTTACTTTTGAAATAAAAAATCATATGTTTGTATCTTTTTGAAAGATATATATTCACTAATGTACTTAGTTTTGTTAATAAATTAAACAAGTTAGTTTTCAATTGATTACTTTTAAAATTATTAATTTCTTATTCTAATTAGATCGTTAGGACCGTTAAAAAAAACCTCATGATAACTACTAGATGTGATCAATATTTTTTCCTAAACTTATTACAAATATGCAACCACAAGTATTCACAGATATAATATAGATATAATTTAGCTAATTGAAAATATTTATTATTAAAATGTTGTTTGAATTCATCACCAAACATATTGGTAAGCTAAAAGAATTTGACATCTCTCATGTATAGAAATTCATGTAATAACTTTAAATCTTAAATACAGCCGCTGAAATCTTAGTTTGTTTGACCACCGTTGCTATAGCTCAATGGCATCGGAAGAAAACTTCGGATTAAAGCAATTACAAATGTGTCCGTTGTCGATGGCTACAAAGAAGGGGTAGGAACTGGATTGACGACTTTAGACGGCAGAGTTAAGCCGCAACTGCATAAAATTGTAGGAGAATAAAATTGAAACCTTACAAAGTTACAATCATCACTTATTTGTGGAATTGAAATTTTCATTTCTCAATTTTGAGAAAAAGAAGTTTAGAGAGAATTTGGGTATGGAATTATGTCAGTCAAAATATGAAAACTCACCAAATTGTTTTGGAATTATGTCAGTCAGAATATGAAAACTCACCAAATTTTTTGTCAATCGAACACTATACGGATAACCAAATTTTTTGTCAATCGAACACTATACGGATGACACAGTATGATCATTTGCATCATTGGCCACACTTACCATTGAAATGCTTCAAAATGTACCTTAAAGAAAGGCATGGTGTCAATTCTTCACCACCCCTGGACCCTGCAGCCTAAGGGAACTAACTCGTGGCATATGCATGGGAGGCGACTTCCTTTGAAGTTGGTATTTCAAGAATAGTATCAAACGATACTGATGTGTCAACATTTCACCCTTGTCCATGTTTTAGTGGCATATGTGTTGGGAGGCGACTTCCTTTGAAGTTGGTATTTCAAGAATAGTATCAGACGATACTGATGTGTCAACATTTCACCCTTGTCCATGGTTTAGAGATTGGATCATGCGCATGCTATCTGAACAATGTTCCTAAATGATATGTCATGGACACAAGAGGGTCCAATGCCTTGATAAAATCTGGATAGATGGATGTTCGATATATTATAGATGACACATGGGCCCATTCTCAATGAGCATGACCGAGTAAGTTTCTATGATTGATGACATCCCAAGACTTGGTACACCATCAAGACATGATGGTCTATTTAATTGGGAACATAAATAACAAAATGAGATGTGATGTTGTATTGAAAGACCTTTTTAGTGTAGAGGCAAGTCAGTTAAGTCATAAATGATTGAACATGTATGCTTAGGTGTCATAAATGATTGAACATGCACGCATAGGCGACATGTGTCGCCTAACAATCTTGAATTTCAAACAAGTTGTAGAAAAAAACAAGTCTTGCCTAATGTCTAATGAAGCCACAGACAAACAAAAAATATATATGAATTTTCGATTCTCCTTAAGGCTTATGAATTTTCGATTCTCTTTAAGGCTTATGAATTTTCGATTCTCCTTAAGGTTTGTCATGAATGTGTCAAGGTCAAGGTCATGACTTTGCAAGGTTGAAAAAGCATGACCTTCACACTCAACGTTACTCTCGAACCCCATTCAGCATAATATGGAGGTACTTATGGCGGAACAGGCTGATGTGGTCTTCGAGAGGGATGAACTTGTCTTTCATAGGGCTGATCTGGTTTTTCACAATAAACCATAACTTATTTGTGGTGTTAAAATTTCCATTTTTCTATTAGTTTGCTGTTCCGTTGAATTCAACACAAGATTATAAGTTGGAACTTTGACCGATGAAAAAAACAATACCTTCACTATTTGTTAAATAATAAAGCAAAGATGTGCGACTTAAAAATAAAAAAAAGAAAGTTCTTTTAATTTTATGCTCATCAAACCTTTTGTATTAAAACGTGTTTTATTAAATATTAAAAATATCATTCTTTAATTATAATAGAAAATTAAATGAGAAAAAAAAAAAGTAGGAAAATCATTCCATTTGAGAAAAAAAATATAAATAATGAATTGGATTACAAAATAGTTATAAAGTTTGGCTTAGGTTTTGCTTTGTTAATAGTCAAAGAAACCTCCACACATAACAATGCTACTCTCATAGTTGTGTGCTACTTTCAATTTGTTCAGTGATTGAGGTTTGAGCAATGCTTCCAACCGGTGCACCCTCGGGGGTTTGAGCAATGCTTCCAACCGGTGCACCCTCGGGGGTTTGAGCAATGCTTCCAACCGGGGCACCCTCGGGGGTTAGAGCAATGCTTCCAACCGGGGCACCCTCGGGGGTTAGAGCAATGCTTCCAATCGGTGCACCCTCGGGGGTTAAAGCAATGCTTCCAACCGGTGCACCCTCGGGGGTTAGAGCAATGCTTCCAACCGGGGCACCCTCGGGGGTTAGAGCAATGCTTCCAACCGGTGCACCCTCGGGGGTTAGAGCAATGCTTCCAACCGGTGCACCCTCGGGGGTTAGAGCAATGCTTCCAACCGGTGCACCCTCGGGGGTTAGAGCAATGCTTCCAACCGGTGCACCCTCGGGGGTTAGAGCAATGCTTCCAACCGGTGCACCCTCGGGGGTTAGAGCAATGCTTCCAACCGGGGCACCCTCGGGGGTTAGAGCAATGCTTCCAACCGGTGCACCCTCGGGGGTTAGAGCAATGCTTCCAACCGGGGCACCCTCGGGGGTTAGAGCAATGCTTCCAACCGGGGCACCCTCGGGGGTTAGAGCAATGCTTCCAACCGGGGCACCCTCGGGGGTTAGAGCAATGCTCCCAACCGGTGCACCCTCGGGGGTTAGAGCAATGCTCCCAACCGGTGCACCCTCGGGGGTTAGAGCAATGCTCCCAACCGGTGCACCCTCGGGGGTTAGAGCAATGCTCCCAACTGGTGCACCCTCGGGGGTTTGAGCAATGCTTCCAACGAATGCGCCCTCGGGGGTTTGAGCAATGCTTTCAAACGATGCACCATCCGGGGTTAGAGCAATGCTTCCAATTGGTGCAACTACTGGGGCTTGTGTGTCATGTGATCCAAATGCACGAAATGAAAATTGATGATCGAGATTTACGACACCGGTGACATCACCAAAAGTGGCACCAACTTTTGCAAAACAATTCCAAGCAATCACTGAAAAAAGGGTGTGAAAGAGCTTGAAACCTTTGCCCATGGCCATCGTGGAGTGTCTTGAAGTTGTAGGTTACAAGCTCGTCTCACAAATGATGAAAAATAGCTGTTGTTAATGTCTGGGTGTTTGAATTTTTATGATAATGTGAAGCCCTATATATAGTTGGATGAAAACTATATTTAGAAAAGACAACAAAATTTAGAAATTCTCTTAAATTTCATGGGTTAGGAGTATTTAAAGTATAAAATGTTTGACTATTTAATTTTTAATTTCTAATTTTCTCTCCTAGTGTCTTGGGATAATTATATTTTTAAACAAAAACCTAGAATTGCTGGCCTCCACTTATTTTGATGTGTGATACATTGATATTTTATTTTATTTCATGAACTCAATATTATTCTATAATAGGTAGAGATTTTCTTCCCGATGGATTGTATTTGATTGGATTATTTGTCACAACTATTTGTTGTTTTTTGAGAACATGTTTGAGGGTATGAGAAAGAACAAGTTTATTGTCATTTCTAATCCTAAGACTATTAGAAACAATGAGGTTGGTGTCACTCTTCATAGTTTTGAGATCATGAGAAACAACAATGTTGCCAGGTAGCTAATTCGTGTAAGCTAAATACCATATTAAGTAGGTGAAACATTTTATGACCAGTGATAAATATCATACGGTAGGATGTTGTGACCATGTATAGATGATTAGGAGATTTGCCAACATATGGGATCACGTCCTCACATTTGACTTAAAGACTACATGGACGTCACCATCATAATTTGCATGGAATCTTATTTCCCCTCCAAACCCAGATGATGGGAGTTAGTATAGATAGGGCAATGCTCCTAGATTAGTTTATGTGCCACAAGAATATCATAGGTGGAAAAGAGTAGGGAATTTCTACCGTGGATACACATTAGTTGGCAAACATGACAGTTGGTTATTAAGAAGTTGCAACTAATTGGATCAAGAATGAAGTCACGCTCTCAGATAAAAGATTTGATTGGATTAGACCATTAGAAACTATGGAAAGCTAAGCCCTAGTAAAACAATGAAACATTTTTAAAATTAGAACCTAAGAAACTATAGGTTTGAGTATTTGAGCTTCAAGCTATCAAATGACTCCATGAACGGTAAAATGATAATTATCAGCTAATATACGATAGATTTTTCGATAGAATTTTCGAGTTTAAAACAAATAAGACTTAAGAGATAAAAACATAAAAGAATTATATTTATTACATCTAATTTATTGTTTATGTTTTTAATATAAACGGATTATAAAATGACTAACAAATTGAAAAAAATTGACACAAAATTGAAGAGGCTCTAATTAGTAGGATCAACTCTCTATGGCATCTGCTCTAGATCTACTCGCATTGTCGACCAATTACTAACTCTTAAATGACAAAATTGTAAGAAAGGAGTTTAAAACTCAACAAGTAGCCTACCTATCGAATTTTAATTGTGTCTGATACTAAGGTACTATCTCTATGAATGGACCAAGAGCTTAACATAGTTTTTTTTTTTTATCGTAGGACCTTGGTCCTAAATCATTGGTCATGATTCATGATACTCGTTCAATACTTGTACCTGACCCTGTTATGTAGAAAAACTACTCCCCACAGAAGACCTAAAAAAGGCAAAATGGTTGGTGAATATCATGAATCTAAACTTATAATCTTACAACAACAAAAAAAAACAAAAACAAAACAAAACAAAAAAAAAAAACATGGGCAAGACATCTTACAAATAAACATGGGCAGGTTTCTTGGTGGGATAACAGGAACGTGAAACATGACATCCTCCAAAATAAAACATAGATAGGAAGGATATCTTGCAAGAAACATAGATAGGGTAAACCTACAAGAAACATGGACACAATGTCCTACCAGAAACATGTGTAAGGCATGTGATCTAAACGAGGAAAACATATGATCATAATGCATATCATGGTACGGGTGTAGGGTGACTAAGGTTATGGGTTAGAGTAAAACCTAGTAGTCTTAGTGGATTAGGACTTCAGTTGTGCTTTCTTCGAGACTAACCTATCTTTGTTTGGTCCTTGACTTTAGAGCGACATCTTGAGGTCATAAGTGTATTTTAGTCCCTTTCCACCCCAATCTTGATTTAGGTCTAAACTTGCTCCAATTACCTTAAAACTTTACATGGTCTTTCATATCCTTATGATTAGGCGTGATATAGATTCTTAAGTCATTTGGAGTCCATCTAAGCCATGAAATATCTTAAAGACATAGTAGAAGTATTTTTGTGATTATTCACCCATCTTTGTTTGGCTCCTAAACATTCTTTGGTTACTTTTAAATATTTTCTTTCTCTTTAGGGTAAGCTACTCTATCTATTTGACTTTGTATTTGTCACCTATAATTAGTGTGGACAGTGCTGTCAACCTGTTTTTCACTCAATAAACACGAGCTACTGACTTATAGTCTCCTCCTAATAGTATTCTTGTATTGGATGCACGTTTTACGAAAAAGGATGCTCCTGCAACGATCACTCATGTACTTTTGTACCATCCTTTTTATTCTTCCAAGCGACGCACAAAATTACACTAGTTAACATACCAATGTTTTGTGTAATTTGTGATGTTAATCATCAAACTCAACTTGTATCAAATATAAATATTTTTCTTATAGTAAAAAATCGAGATATGCACGAATTGTCCGTTAAGCTATCCAAAAATAAACAAAATGTTACAAAAATATAAGCAAATTTTCATATATGTTAGGTTATCACATCCACAAGCTTAATAAGTTTCTCATCCTAGAGTAACAATCTACTTTTATTTTATTTTTTCCAGTGACTCTTCTTTCTCTTGGGTTACCTTTTTCTTCCTTTTATTTGACACTCCCTTGGCTCATCCTTTCTCATGAGTCCCCATGCAATAATTCTATCCAGGAGTCCTTTAAATGTTCTAGACTACAAAATTTAAAATTGCTCAACACCTTTCCATTACCTTGATTCAAATTATAGCTCAATGGGTTTCCTATTACAAACGTTTGTGCAAGCGTGAGAATTCTTCTTGTAACCTCCCTTTAAGGTTTATTGTGAGTGTGTCAATATAACGATGCCCCATAATTGAAAAAGTCCAATCGTGATTGTGTGTGCCTAGAGGTGATTATCACTTTGGGTATCGTGACATAGTACCTAGAAAACTTACATGTCATAATTTAAGGGTGTGGGGCGTGTAGGGTATAGTACTCCGTGATTGTAATGTATGCTTCTTAGTTCAAACTTCGCTAATAGCCCTAGGTTTTCTAATGTCATATCCTATTCATGGTGCATGTATGGCCTTTAGATAAGCATAAGAATTTTTTTATCTTCATTCATGTCATGAGTACTTGGGATATCATATAAGACAGTCTTAATGTTGGTATGACTAAAGGTAGTGCTTAAGTTCTTAAAATTCATACCCTTAGTAAATATGAGCAATATAGTAATTACTCTACTTAAACAATGGTTCGAATGGCTAACGCTGTCTAATAGTCCTGAAATTTCACAAATATCTAGATAGTCATGATTTAAGGTGGTGTATGATTTTTAAAGTTGTTCAGAGATTATTGAAGCCGTAAACAATAGGTATTAAGCCCTAGGGATATTATGGTCATTTTATACCGTTACTTGGTTTAGCTACTTAACCTTGTCAATGACCATAAAATTTCACATACAACCATAACGTGACAATATAGATTAATAAAATTTCATGAGTAGGTTATTTTAATATTACTTGAATCTCAAGCAAATTGCCTAGTTGTAGGCTTGAACGCATGATTCTTAGGTAAATTCTTTTATGATCTCCTGGTTCTCACTTAACTTGAATTTCAAAGGATTTCTAAAAAAACACTGTTAGAATTTCTAGTTACATCCTTTCCCATTCAGGACCTTGATTCTCGAGCTTCCTATACTAGATGTAGTCTAAAATTTCTTCGACAGGACCTTGATTCTCGAGCTTCCTATACTAGATTTAGTCTAAAATTTCTTTGACAGCTTTCTTTACGAGTCTAGTTTCTTAAGCAATTGAGAATTTTGTGAGAAGCAATCTAAGAGTAGTTCAATTGATCGAAAATAGAGGAGGGGTCGAGATTTGGGATAACGTGGCTTGTTCAACTAGCCACATAATTATCATGTTCAATGGCGTTCCCCAGCCTATTCCAGACCATTTCCCTCCTTGATCCCTTCATTAATCTTGAAGATT
This sequence comes from Cucurbita moschata, assembly GCF_002738365.1. NCBI lineage: Eukaryota > Viridiplantae > Streptophyta > Magnoliopsida > Cucurbitales > Cucurbitaceae > Cucurbita > Cucurbita moschata. The sequence goes on along the minus strand of NW_019268556.1, from coordinate 1,984,440 downwards.
GAACATCAAGGAATAGCCAAAGAGTGATACCTTATAGTGCACTATAGCATGCGATATGGTCGTTTAAAGTCAACAGAACCCCTTCCTATTTGTTGTTAGGGCTTTCAAGACACTTTCAGGCCACACTTTCTTTATCTAACATTTTTTCTTACAATTTTCTCAGGCTTTTCCTTACACTTTTCTCGAGGTCAATAAATAGATTTGGGATGTCAGAATCGCTTGATTTGGGACCGAATTTGACCTTAATTGATAGCTTGATTTGGGCGATAGACTTGGAATATGAAATTTAACATACAATACAATACAAGCGGCTATTACCTATATATACATTTCATGGTATATAATGTCATCATGTATTACAAACTACTATAAAGTAGGAGGGTACTATAAAGTAGGAGGGTTTTAAACGCAGATCCAAAAACATATCTCTTCCATCTATAGTAAGTACTATATGGTTCATCTCTTTGTGGCACCTATAGTAAGTACTATATGGTTCGAGATTTTAGAGGGTCTATTAATCGAGATCAATATTTTATTTCCGAATGCGTTGGTATTCCCATTTCTTCATAAAAAATGACTCTATTCAATAGCTTAAAACGTATAATACTCATTTTTTTTATGAAATTAGTTGGAAACAAGGATTCAAGTTTAACACCATAAACTTACTAAAAAGCAATTTCCATACATTCAAGGCATTCCTAAGCTCGACTCCCTTTGTAGTCTTCAACATCCTCGAGCTCCTTCAATTGCAATCCAAATTGGGCTTATAGAATCGAGGCATTTATAGATTTCTTCACCAAAGTTGGTAAACATTGTTTAAAAAGCATGGGAGCAAGTTTGATATGAATCCGTGAACCACAACTTTAGAATTTGGAAGAAATAAATTCGAAAATATGAAACTCTCAAACTAAAATTCTATAACTCCTTAAAACTTAGGTTTGGCTGGATTCTTATTCCAAATGTTTGCCCAAAATTTATAATTTATAGAGAAGGATTCACTTAACTTCGAAATATCGAGAACTACCATGGTTCAAGAATTAATTTTCTAGAATCACCACGATTCACTAACTTAGATGTGATGAGCTATGGATCTTCTAAAAAAATAAAGGAAGCAAATTTGTACGGTAATATGTCTGGTTAGTTTGAATTAGAATCACTCGTCAAGAGTGAAAAAATAGAATTAAAATCAATTTTATTAAATTAACGTTTGATTTTAAAAAATTTTGTGTATTCAAGACATTTTGTATTAATGCATCCATAAATTCATTAGGTGTGATCTCACTTAGTAGATTGTGAAACCATACCATATTAAAAATGTGTTTCATTAAATTTTAAAAATATCCTTCTTTAATTAAAGTAAAAAATTAAATATGAGAAAAAAGGTAGGAAAATCATTCCATTTAAGAAGAAATATAGAAATAATGAATTTTTCTACTTCAATTTGGCTTAGGTTTTGCTTTGTTAATAGCCAAAGAAACCTCCATGTATGCCAATGCTACTCTCATGCTATTTCCAATTGGTGTCATGGTTGGGGTTTGAGTGCTTCCACCTGATGCACCCTCTGAGGTTAGAGCAATGCTTCCAACTGATGTACCCTTCGGGGTTAGAGCAATGCTTCCAGCCGATTCAACCTCCGGATTTAAAGCAATGCTTCTTGTTGATTCAGCCTCCGGGGTTAGAGCCTTGAGAGTTTGAGCGATGCTACCAAATGGTGCAATCACTAGGACTTTTGTGCTACTTCCAATTGGTGCAACCGTTGGGGTTTGTGTGCCATGTGATCCAAAGGCACGAAATGAAAACTGATGATTGTTATTTACAACCCCGGTGACATCGCCAAAAGTGGCACCCACTTTCGCACAACATTGCCAAGCAATCACTAAGAAAAGGATGTGAAAGAGCGTGAAACCTTTGTCCATGGCCATTGTGGAGTGTCTTGAAGTTGAAGGGTTACAAGCTCCTTTCACAAATGATGAAGAGTAGCAATAATTAAGATGTGGGTGCTTGGATTTTACTGATATTGGATTTTACTGATAATGTAAAGCTCTATATATGTAGTTGGATGAAAAACTATATTTAGAAAAGACACAAAATTTAAAAAAGGTTCTTAAATTTTATGGGTTCAAGATTATTGGAAATAACTATTTAATTTCTAATTTCTCCATTCATTTAACCTTCATTACAGATAATTATAATTTTAAACAAAAATATACCATTCCTAGCCTCTAGTACTTTTATGTTTAATAAATTAATATTTTATTTTATTTGATTATTATTGTATAATATGATACTCTGTTGATTGTACTTGATTGGATTATTTATCTCATTCTACAACTTATTTATAGCATTTAGAATAAGGTTGTCACCACTATTTATAGTTTTGAGACCATGTTCGTGATTGTGATCAATAGTAAGGTTATTGTAATTCTTTGTAGTTTGGAAATTGTTGCTACTCTTTGATACCGTGAAAGAACAAGATTGTTGCCACTCTTTGTAATTCTAAGACCATGAAAAAGAAACTTGTAGTTTGGAGATTACGAGAAACAGTAAAATTTTCTCTACTCTTGTAGTTTTGAGAACACGTTTGAGACTATAAGAAAGAACAAGGTTATTGTCATTGCTAATTCTAAAACCATGAGAAATAATGAGGTTGGCACCACTCTTCATAGTTTTGAGATCATATGAAACAACAATGTTATTGAAATAGTTAATTTGTATATGCTAGATACCATGTCAAGTAGGTGAAACATGAGCATAATAAGGGTTCAGATTATGCACTACACAACACTCTATTTTATGATCAGTGATCAATATCGTACATTGAAGGGATGATTAGGAGACTTGCTAAGAGTATTTGTAGGGTCCGACCAGAATATGGGGTCACTTCCTCACATTTGACCTAAGGACAACATGGACGTCTATTTGCATGGAAGCCTATTTCCCCTCAACACCCCCGTGACTGGGAGTTAGTAAAGATAGGGAAGTGCTGCTATACTAGCTTATGTGCCACGAGAATATCATGGGTGGAAATGAGTAGAGGATCAATAACATGGATACATAGAAGTTGGCAAACAAGAGGGTTGGCCTTACCAGGAGTTTCCAACTAATCCCTAGTAGTGAACTACTTGGATGAAGTAACACCTCATAGATTATGATACAATTATTTTATGGCATTGGAAATAGTTAAGAGCTAACTAATTCATCCTAAAATCCCATAGCGAACCCTGATGAGCAGAATCACTTCAATATATCACGACCACCAAATAAGAGGATTCACTATCAACCACATGATATAAACAATGTGATGTAACCTGTACATTAATATAGAGCATGTCACTCACAGGTTGACAGATGCACTTCAATGAGTTAAAAGAAATATTCATTAATATAGCGCATGTCATCCCTTCTTCCTTTCTTCTTTATAATAGTTATCGCTATATCCGTTGTCTTCGTTGCCATTGTCAACCCTTACTATTGGGTTGCCCTTAATGATTAGGTTTGGGTTGCCCATGCGCTAGCCTATAGTAAGGCTTGTGTGTATATAAACTATAGAGATTTTCTTAAGGCCTATGGAGCGATCGAACAGTCTCCCCTTAACCGAGGCTCACAATTTCTTTAGCTTAAGATTCCTCTATCTAAACGCTCTCTCCCCTCAAGTTGTTCTTTAGCTTCAGTTATTTGTTTCGATATATTTCGATCATGGAAAATTTCCAACATTATGTATTAGAGCTAGGATATCGAAACAAATGTCGTCACCACACGAAGTTACCGGAGGAGATGCGATAATGATAAGATAAGGAGTAAAAGGGAGGGGAATGTAATGCTCTAGTACCCGTTATGAAAGAAAATAACATAAAGGGGAAAAGGAGCAAAGACACACATTCTTAGCGGCTTCCTCATATGAGATTGACTCCTCTATAGAAAGAAAACAAAGGCCAACTGCGTCCTCCTCTGCTCCGTTCAATTCTCTATAAATATCTTCTAGAGACCTAAACTTTTTCGGCATCGACGAACTTGATGATGATGCATTTGAGGTACTGTCTGGCGTTGATAAAGTTGAGGACGATTTTTTCCTTTGCCTTTCATCTGGATCAACTTCGATTTGTTCAATATTCCTCTCCTCTGTTCTACTTTGTTTTTCTGAAATTTGAATGGCGAAAGTTCCTCTTTGTTCATCATCACCGTTTGTGATTTCTTCCCAACACCACTTTTTCTCCAATTCGAACAACACGTCCCTACTCAGCATAATTCTATTCTTTTGTGGATCCAATAGTCCGTAAGCTTTGGTTCCATCTTCATATCCCAACAAAATTGTCTTCACATTCCTATTAGTAAGTTTAGGAAGGTGTAAATATGTATTATTGGCAGAGCAAGACACTCGAAGATTTTAAAGTGATGAACCTTCGGTACCTTGTCAAACCAAGCTTGATATTGTGTACCATTTGCAACTCCTTTTGTTGGCGATCTGTTCAGAATATACACGGCAATTTTGACAGCTTCTCCCCACAATTTTGCAGGCATCTCTTTGCTCTTTAACATACATCTGACCATCTCTACAACCGTTCGATTACGTCTTTCTAGTACGCCATTTTGCTGTGGTGAAAATGGTGCAGTAAGAAATCTCTTCATGCCTTCATTCTCGCAATAGTCTTTAAAAGGAGTAGATACGAACTCTTCTCCACGATTCGTTCTAAAGCTCTTAATCTTCTTGCCTTTCTCTACCTCCACACTCATCTTGAACTTTTTAAATACCATCACTGTTTCATTCTTGTTTTTCAACAAAAATACCCACATAAATCGTGAAAAATCATCCACCAGTAACATGAAATATCTGTTACCTCCATAAGTCATTGGTGAAATAGGTCCACATAGAACTCTATGGACGAGATCCAATGACTCCTTCGAACGATATGTTGTTGTTCGCAGAAAAGGAGTCCTATGCTGCTTTCCAAGTAAACACCCATCACAAAATTGATTGACTTGGGTGATTTTCGGCAACCCTTCAACCATTCTTGTCATTAATTGCTTTAAAGAGTGAAAATTCAGGTGTCCATACCTCGCGTGCCAGAGCCAACCATTGTTACTGATATTTGCCATTAAACACACTTAATCCGCAAGCTTCAACTTTGCTACATACAATTTTTGGTTTTTCTAGTCACCATAATAATCAAGATCCTCGCACTTTCATATATCTTGATCACACTGTCATCTATGACAATTTTATTTCCACCCTCGTCTAGTGTCCCAAACTTATTATATTGCTTTTGAGTTTAGGTATGTAATAGACTTGCGATAAGATCAAGTGCTCATCGATTTTGCATTTGAAGAGCATTATTCCTCGACTACGAATGTCTATTACAGAGCATTATTCCTCGACTACGAATGTCTATTACAGAGTAATCACCGAAACGTACCTTTCCAACAACAGATATGTCGAGCTCACGAAACACCCTCCTTTCTCCTGACATGTGGTTGCTTGCTCCAATATCTAGGTACCAGAAATTTTCAGTTTAAATATTGGCCGGTGGCGGCACTATAGTTTCATCCAACATCACAAAATCAGGCTCTTTGTCATGTGTGGTTTTAATTTCACACGCCTCTATCATTAGCAATGAACACTCATCATCCTTTTGCATCTCTATAAAATTGAGTTGTTCGTCTTTTGTGGAACACTCTGATGCAAAGTGTCCCATCTATTGACACCGGTAACATTTAATTTTACTTTTGTCGAATTTTTTCTTCTGAGTTTGTGACTCTCCTTCAACTCCTCGATGCCAGTCACATCTCCCACAACCTCTCTATCTTCCACAACTCCGTCCTCTGCCTCCTCTAGAACTACCTTGATCCTTCCCTTCTTTCTTTGAGGATTTTGCATTCTCTCGTCCCTTCCATTCTGCATGAGTGAGGAGAACGGTTTCATCTTTTTCTCCAAACCCTTGCAACCTTTCTTCATGTGCCTTGAGTGATCCAATAATCTCATCAACGAATTTCATTTTGAGATCACTGAACTCCACAATTGTTGAAGTGATTTGAAGAAACTTTGCAGAGGTAGATCGTAAAAGTTTCTTAACTACTTGGATATCATCCATAGCATTGCCCGAGGCCTCTCAATTTGTTGACAATAATGGTGAGTTTTCCAGAATACTCATCAATACTTTCTGAACCACCCATCTTCAATGCTTCAAGCTCCTGCCAGGGAGTTTGCGTTCTAACTTCCTTCACTTTTTTCGCACCTAGATTCATATTTTTCAACATGATCCAGGCTTCTTCGGCCGTTTTCTTGGAACCCAACTGTAGCAACGTATTTTCACCAATACATTGATAAATAGCTGCTAAAGTCATCTTATCTCTGCGGTTATCTACTGTTTCGGGTGATTCAATTGCCTCCCGAACACCTTGTGCCATCATAAATACCTCCATCTTAATCGCCCAAGCTGCAAAGTTGCATTTTGTCAACATCAGGTATTTGAGCGTGACAGATCCCTCCTTTTCTTGAATCTGTACACTCACTTCATTTGGGGCATCATCTTCTATCACACCGATGCTTTGGTTCCTATCACTCGACTCCTGTCTCATTTTTTTACTCTATCCCTTCTTGACCGCTCAATCTCTAGGTGAGACATGATTGAAAATAGGTCTTGATCTTGTAGCTTTTGTACCAAATGAAAGAAAAATAACAGAAGCTGAGAAGGAGCAAAAACCCACAAATTAATTTTATCTTCATTTTGTGGTGTTTGACACCATTTTTCTTATATAATAAAAAACAACCCATTTTGTGCTACAAATCAGCAACAACTCCTTCCACTAATTCCACTCCCTAAAAACTTGTTCCACTCTTCCTATCACAATATCTCTATCTTTTTTTAATCGAGAAATAAACAACAAAAATAAAATAAATACTCACAAATATTTTTAACCAAAAACTTATAAAGCAAAATAAATAATAAAAAAAAACAAGTTTACAACTATCAGATAAGTCCTACGTTTTAAAATGATCCTTAATTTTTAGTTAACTATTTTTAACTATTATTCGGTTAAGTCCACACAATTAAGGTGAGTGGGGAGTAGACATGAAGTGGAAGCGCCTAAATTAAGTTGCCCACATCTTTCAATTGTTAGGATATAATTTGTCATTTAACTATCTCAATTAATGAGAAATGAGATCCATCGGGTCTTCAGCGCATACTTTCTCTCTTTGTTATTTTTCCATATTTTTTCTTCCAACAAATTTCCTTCGGTCGTTTCTTATCTGTTGACGATTTCCTCTCGATTTTCAGAAGTCAACAAATGGTATCAGAGCCTGGTTTAATCCACCGGTGGTATATAACTGTGGAGGAGCCAACTTTATCAAAAGCCAAGGAGGAGTGAGTGCTCGCTCAAATCGGTGTGAAAGAGGCGAGCAGCCTAACAAAGGGGCATCAGCTGGGGAGCTAATTCAACTAAAGGAGGAGCGAGTGAGCAGTAAGAGCACCCGTGTGATGCTCGTGATTGGGGTCCTCGACACGGGGGCAACAAACCATATTACCAGGGGCCAGGTCTGCATTCTCGGGAGCGACATGTGAGCCTGGGTCAAGCGAGTGCTACACATGGACCCAGACCATCATCGGGACAACAAGGTTGCTGTTGATGACGGATGGGATGCCTAGGAGGTTATAGGGAGAGGCGGTAATGACGACCGTCTACCTCCTTAATCGGTCACCAATGGGAAGATGCCAAATGAGGTCTGGTACAACAAGAAGCCAGTGGTACGTCATCTCCGAATCTTCGAGTGTTCGGCTGTGTCGCATACATGAAGGACGTGCGTATAGGGGCGAGCTCACATGTCGAGTGACGTCTTCTTTGATGAGACCACCTTCTCATAGTGGAACGACGTGACCGAGACAGACTAAAACTCAAATCAATTCACGAGGGGATACCTCGTCACCATGCCAGGAGAAGGAGTATAGCATCGGGGACCGTCACCGCCACCAATAGCTGCACCGAGCATGCCTACGCCAACCCCAACCACAACTCCGGCTGCAGCCCCTGACTCAAATCGGAGTTCAAACAATAAGGTAAGTAAACGATAGGGCTTTAGGAGGACATTGTTACATGCGCATACTTTCTCTCTCTGTTATTTTTCGTTATTTTTATTTCCAACAAATTTCCTTCAACCGTTTTTTATCCGTTGACCATTTCCTATAGATTGTCAAAAGTCAATAATAACCAACATGTTACTCATGAAATGTAACTACGCAGCATGATCGATAAAGATGCGTGTTAACTTACAGACACAGGGCGTGTGGGGCGCTTTAGAGCATGGTGGCGAAGTTGAGGAGCATAAGGATAGGATTGTTGTTGCCGCCATCTACCTAGTCCCGAAGGACATTCTTCTCATGTTGGCAGAGAAGGACTTGGCAAAGGTAGAGTGGGAGATGTTGCAAATAATGCATATTGGTATGGAACATGTCAAGGAAGCAAAGGTGTTGACCTTGCAGAGTGAGTTTGATAAGCTCCAACAATGTTGGATTTTGCAAAGCTAGTGGTCCTTCTAGAATCCTGGCAAACGTTCACAAAGAAAGCTAACTTAATGAATTGATTCCAACCAAGAGCTGGTTATAAGATGAATGACTCTTAGATCGAACTTGGAATCTATGATGGTCACTCTTAGATTCTAAGACGACTCAGTTTGATGTTTAAACCGATTCATTGAATTAGCTTGATCAAAACTAATTCAATGAATCGGTTTAAACATCAAACCTAAAGCAAGGTTTGAAAAAAAAAAAATAACACCAAAAAGGTATAAAAAAAACACAAAGGTTTTGTTTGTATTCAAGAATGATCCTCAAGCGTGAATATTACATGAATTTAAATAGGCCAAAAAGATAGCCCAAACATAATGAAGTTCATCTACCAACTAGAAATTACAACTACCAATAAAAACTAGTAAATACAAATCGAAGAAAATGAGGCATACATAAATTGTCTTGATTGGTAGTTCAACTACCAAAGGCAAAGTCTTCTCATCACTTTACAATGTCAGTCACTCCATTATTTTCTTGATTTGATATGCTAATTTTATAAAGATTTTTGGGCTCAAAAGTCTTTGTTTCAACTTGTACACTAGTTAGCCTTTGAAGATGCAATGTATAGGCCTCTCGAATCTTCTTACCCTTGCTTCTTGTAATTGGTCCTTCAAGTACATGCAAAGGGTCAATAGTTGAATTCATATCAGAGTTCAAGGCTTTCCGCATGACAGACGGTGAGTCAATAGACGACTTTGCCATGAAGTTGACGACGATCATTAGCGGCATCCATTTATTAGGCGACGTGGTGAAGAGATCTCCGTCGTCAAGAAGTTCCTTTGAGATATTCCCCAAGGATTCATGTAGATTGTTACCTCCATTAAGTAGTTCGACGACCTGAAGAACATGTCGGTTGAGGAGGTCGTCGGCCGTCTTAAGGTCCATGAGGAGAGACTTCGTGGCTACAAAGATAAAGAAGAGAAGAAATACCTCTTACTCACACATGAAGAGTGGCTCGCACTAACGAAACAGAAAGATGCAGATGACTCTTTTTTTTCAAGTACGAGCGGACGTGATAGCCATAACAAAGAAAAAAAAAGGTCATGGACATGGTGGCAAAGGAGGTCGTGACAATACCTCACAAGCCACTGAAAATTTGTTAAGAATGATGCTCTGATAACATGTTCACAATGTTTAAATAGAATACAAACTATAAACTAAATCCTATAAATAAGAGAAAATATTCTACTAACTAAATAAGAAAGATAAGATGAAATATTTCAAATATAAAATCTTAACTTATTACAACTATATAAAATATATTCCAATACTCCCCCTCATGTTGGAGTGTGTAGGTTATAACACCGAATTTGTCTTTACGAGTGTAGGTCAATAACACCCAACTTGTCTTTACGAGTGTAGGTCAATAACACCCAACTTGTCTTTACGAGTGTAGGTCAATACCACTAAACTTGTCTTTACGAGTGTAGGTCAATAACATTCAACTTATCTCTCAAAAAATATAGAGTGAAAACATCGTATTTGTTGATGATTTGGACACATTAGTTTGTTTTTTAGACTTCCCAGAAATAATTGAATTTACCAGTAAGATGCAAAACCAAGAAATTGACCGCTTTTGATATATCTCAGAACTTGAAGTGTTGCTTCTTCGTCAAACATAAATGATTTACTCCAGGGTTGGTAATTTATACCATTTAATAGATTGGAACAATATGAATATCCTGACCGATCAAAGTGAATAAGGATGTGTTAAATAAACATCAGAAGTTTTGAAATTGCACTTGGCTGATTTCGCCATTAAGAAAACTTCGATATTTAAGAATACCAAGATCGGTATTGCCCTTGAATCACTTGAGAGGTTTATGCGCATGAGCTACTCTAAGCATCAAGTTCTTGATTGTATTGTTGAGAGAGAAAATATTGATGATTTGCGGTGCTCAATCAGGGACAATCGGTATAGAGACCAGAAATTAAAACTTTTGAGATGTGGGCTTATAAGGATGATGTATCTAATGGAAGGTGATCCGAATTCATTCGTTATCCTCTGTTCTAATCTCTGTCCTCTGTTCTAATCTCTGTCATTTTTCTTCTGTTCTTCCTCTTCTCCTATTTTGTTACCATGTTAAGAATAATGCTCTAATAACATGTTAAGAATAAGAAATAAAAGTGGGATCGAACCGAGAAATATAGGTGGGATCTAAAGTCCAATTTTCATTAATATTCACAAAATTTAAATAGAATACGGACTATAAACAAAATCCTAAAAATAAGAGAAAATATTCTACTAACCAAATCATGAAGATAAGATAAAATATATCAAATGTAAAATTCTAACTGATTATGATTATATAAAATTATATGTCAACCCTCAGAATAGGGGAGTATGATCAATTATTACTCTTGTAGAAAATATGGGCATTATGCGGCAGAGTGTTGCGGCAAGGAGTGCGATGAGGAGGCAAACCTCATGTTCACGAATAATGAAGAGCTCACATTGATGTTGGCCGAGAAAATGTCCAACTTGTTGATACTTACTTAAGAGAAGGTTATGACGAACCCTTTCATAGACGGAGATCGAGCAAAGTTCAAGGAACTTGATGAGAAGTTCATTGGAAACATGAAGCTTTGTGACGAAATAATTGTACCAATCCAAGGCAAAAGATCTATCTTGTTTCAGTGTAAGAATGGTGATCAACATCTATTCACCAAGGTTTATTACATCCCGAGTTTGAAGAGCATTATTATTAGCCCTGGTCAAATGACAGAAAAAGGTAGCAGAATGGAGATAGTTGGCTCGTTTCTCAAGATATATGACCAAAATGGAGTCCTATTGATGAAGGTAAAATAGTAGTGAAACCACCTATATAAGATACTATTGAAAGACTATCAACATCTTCCAAAAGTATCTGTTGGCGTTGGTAGCCCGAAAGTAAAGAAAAAAATCAACGGGTCAGGAGAAAAAGGAATCAAACAATAAATCTAAGAAGCAACAAGAGGCTGCTTCAATCAGCGAAGTGTAACCTACAAGTCGATGTGTTTCACCAGACTTATAACCTCAACCAAAGAGGACTAGAGTTGGGCCTAAACAGAAGGTTGAAAAACAAAGGAGTACGTCACAAGAATTTATTAGAGGTAAACCTGACCATAAATTCTTTGGACAGAAGGGAGGAGTGGAAGAAAGTGCATGTTGCAAAATTAAATTTTCTTCTCAAGAAGACAGAGGTGACCCCGCACATTCTCACCCATACCTAGCAAGGGTTAAGTGGCAGACCTGTGAGAGTTTCATACAGTGAAGAATCTCGAGCAAAGTCAAGAGAATGTGAGTTAATAAGCTTTCAGTTAATAAGCTTCGTTTTAAAAAGAAGTTATTAACTAGAGAAATTTTACCATAATTATTTAGTAATTATTGATTTGAATAAGTATAGATTACTTAGCGGAGAAATTTGAGGAGAAAGTCCAGAGATTGATTAGTAAGACTTAGATGGTAGTTGCTTAATTTGAGTAGAAAGCTTATGAACGAGGAGGAAGTTTAGAGATTGGTTGTGCAATCACACCTATACAGAGATCTAATGTTATTTCCACCCAATAATAATAATAATAATAAAGAAAAAAAAGCATATAAACTAAAAGCTCTCTTTTCTCTCGGGTTCTTATTTGTTTCAACATATTTTGATCGTGGACAATTTCCAACCATGAGAACCTAGATGGATGAATGTTAAGGATATACCAATGAGATGGTCGACACATGGGTCAATTTCAAAGGGATTGAGCAAGCAAGTCAAGGGCATCACCATGCATAGATTGTGTTACTCAGAACTCATATGACAATAAGATGCAACGGTACATTAAGAGACCTTGACCCCGAGTAGACCAAGGGTCAACCCGAATGACTTTACCTAGTGTAGAAACAAGTTATTTGTGTCGTAGAATATTGAACATGCGCGCGCAGGTGAAAAAAAACTTCACCGAAGGTCAGACGAAGCCACAACACGGTTGAATAAATACGATCGTGATACACCATGTGGCTAGAGGTGCTTGTCACTTAGGGTATCGTAACATAGTACCTAGCAAACATAAATGTCATTATTTAAGGGTGTGGGGTGTGTAGGGTATGCTACTGCATGACCGTAGGGTATGCTTCTTAGTGCATACTTCACTAATATCTCTATGTTTGCTTATGTCATATCCTATTCATGGTGCATATATGGCTCTAAGATAAACATAAGCATTTTCTTTCCTTAATTCATGTCATGAGTACTTAGGATATCATATAAGCAAGTCTTAATGTTGTTATGAACCAAAGGAATGCTTATGTTCTTAAAATTCAATAGCCTTAGTAAATATGAGCAATAGAGTAATTTTCTATTTAAACCATGGTTCGAATTTCTAATGTGGTCTAATGGTCATGAAAATTCATAAATACGTTGATAGTAATGATTTAAGTTGGTGGATAAATTTTCAAGTCGTTTAGAGATTATTAAAGTCATAAATGATACGTATTAAGCCCTAGAAATATTGTGGTCATTTCATATGACATTTTATGAGAAGATGAGTTCGTTTAATAGCTTATTTTAATATTACTTGAATATCAAGCAAGGTTATTTTAATATTACTTGAATATCAAGCAAATTTCTCGGTTAAAGGCCTTCACTCATGATTAAATTATTTTATAATCCCTTATTTCTTACTTGAATTAAAAATGATACCTACAAGTAGTTCTTTAGAAAAAATATAGAATTTCTAGTTACCTCTTTTTTGTCGAGACCTTGTTTCTCGAGCTTCCTATACTTCGTTCAAAAAAATTTTGACGACTTCTTTTTTTAATCTAGTTTCTTAAACAATGGAGTGTTTTGTGAGAATGTGTAAGGATTCAACAAAAAATTTAAATAAAAAAATTTATGTGGTCGTCGAAAAACAAGCGCCAAAATTTGAGCATCCACAATCGATGTTCCCTCCCCGACGCTAAGGGTACACCAAATGAAATTATAAGCCCTCAAAAAAGAGGAACCATGAGTAACAGAGAGAGATCGAATGGTCATTGTAATTTTTTGACGAATGCAAACCGGTGAAGACAAACAAGACGCCACCTCTCGTTTTAAGACACCCAATGACCACAAATAATCCCCAAATGTACCCCCGCACGACTACTCATCATAAGCTCAACTACAAGAAAAGGAAAGGTGAAATATAGAAAGAAAACTATTGAATACGAATGGTTTACTCTGTCAGACATAAACGCTAGTGAGACAAAAACTCTATTTCTTCAGGTGTAGAAAGATAGTGCAATGCCATGGAAGAAAGGACTAACGAGCCATGAAACACGTGATGCACACGAGTGTTTACTACCAAAACAGTGTCGTAGCTTTGACAGCCAAGAGGATGAACTAGTTGCTAGAGTAACCCTCTGTATGCAGGTTCAAACCTTAGTGAGTAAAGAGGAGGAGATGGAGGGGTTAGGAGTGGAAACTGGTTGCTAGAGTAACCCTCTATGTGCAATAGCAACCATCTATGTGCGATACGGAGATAGAGGGGTTATGGGTGGTTCATTACTTTTCCCTAATAGAATTAGGATCATGACATTTTATATTAATGTATCAATAAATTTATTGGTTACCGTTAAGAATGAGAAATAGAAGAATTGGGAAGGATACAACCTATCAACTAATACCTAAAAATAGAAAAAATATATAGCTAAATCTAATAAATAAATAAAATATACAGTTAATCAAATCTATACTAACAACTCCTAAAATATCTGAGATATACTCTAACTAATTATTAAAATATATCTCCAAAATATCATCTCTTAATACTCCCCCCAAGTTGGAGAGTGTATGTCAATCACAACCAACTTGTCCTTCAAAAAGTCAAACTGATGTCTTCCCAAAGCTTTAGTAAAAACATCTGCCAATTGCATTTTGGTCGAAACATAACACGGTTTGATGATTCCAGCTTGTAACTTTTCTCGAACTATATGACAATCTATTTCAATGTGTTTCGTACGTTCGTGAAAAACTGGATTGGCTGCTATATGTAATGCTGCTTGATTATCACAATATAATAATGTTGGTTCGGACAGTGGAACATTCAAGTCTTGAAAAATGTATCTTAAATAAATTAACTCTAAACAAGTATTTGCCATAGCTCGGTACTCGGCTTCTGCTGATGATCTAGACACATTAGTCTGCTTTTTAGACTTCCAAGAAATAATTGAATTTCTTAGGAAAATGCAGAACCCAGAAATAGACCGTCTGGAAGTTCGACAACCACCCCAGTCAGAATCGCAATATGCTTGTAATCTTAAATTTTTTTCAGATGGCAGTAGGAGTCCTTGACCAGGAGTGCCTTTGACGTACCTCAAAACTCGAAGAGCTGCCTCCCAATATGGTTTTCTTGGTTCATGCATAAATTGGCTAAGAATACGACTTGAATAAGCTATGTCAGGCCTAGTGACGGTCAAATATATTAATCTGCCAATCAACCGTCTGTATTTACTTGGATCATTCAACTTCTCTCCTTCAGTTAAAGAAAGTTTCAGATTTTGCTCCATAGGAAATTTGTCTGGACATGCTCCTGTAAGACTTGTGTCTTAAAAGATGTCTAGAGCATACTTCCTTTGATACATAAAAATTCGTTTTCTAGACCGAACAAATTCAATGCCTAGAAAATATTTCAAATTTCCTAAATCTTTGATAAGAAATTTATGGAGTAAACTAGTCTTGAGATATTGAATTTCTTTGAGATCATTGACTGTCAACAGAATATCATCGACATAGATTAGAACTGCAGTGAAAGAAATACTTTTACTCTTAGTAAACAAAGAGTAATCTGCTTTGGACTGAGTGTAGCCTGCATTTTGTATAGTTGTAGAAAATATGGAGAACCAATTGAGAGAAGCCTGTTTTAATCCATAAAGAGATTTATGGAGCCGACATACTGTATTCTCCCCCTGTCGGCGAAGACCTGGTGGTAAAGACATATAAACTTCCTTGTCTAGATTACCATGGCGAAAGACATTTTGAACATCCAACTGATGGGTGAACCATTTTCGAGCAGCAACAACAGTGAGTAAGCAACAAAGTGTAGTAAGTTTCACTGTAGGGGAAAATGTTTTTGTGAAATCAATACCTTCAACCTGAGTGTATCCCTTTGCTACAAGTCGAGCTTTATAAATTCAACAGAACCACCAGAGTTGTATTTAATTTTGTACACCCAATGACAACCAATAGCTTTATGACCAGGTGGTAGAGAAACGAGAGACCATGTATGATTACGTTCCAAAGCTGCAATTTCATCATTTATAGCCTGCTGTCATAACGGGTCGCCAACTGCCTCATCATAGGTTTTAGGTTCTGTCTGGGATGTAATAAGAGATAGAAAAGCACGTTGAGTACGAGAAAAACGAGAGAATGAAAGGTAATGATGAAGGGGATACCTGGTGCTAGTGCCGGAACTTGAGCTAGAGGTTAAATGATTGGCTCTAGAAGACATCTCATAATCCTTATGTCAAGCTGGAAGCTATTTAGTACGAGTAGAACGTCGGAGTGGAGCTGATGTATCAGGTGGGATAGGATTGGAATTAGTGGGTGAATCTGGAGAAGGTGGAGGGGACGACGAAGTAGGAGGTGAAGGAGGAATAGGAGGTGAAGGAATAGAAGGTGGAGGATGGATGTTTGAGTAGGATGGATCATGAAGTGGTACAACAGGAGTCGAAGGAGCTAATGTCAAAGTTTTTGAAGCTGATGAAAAAGGAAAATCATCTTCACAAAATTTAACATCACGGTTGATAAAGAATTTGTGAGGTTGCATGTCATACAACTTGTAACCTTTATGACCACAAGGATATCCTACGAAAACACAAGGAATTGCCTGAGGTTCAAATTTTTGCTTAGGATGTACTATAGTTGCATAACATTTACAACAAAAAACTTTAAGATGATGAAATGTAGGTGGTCGCTTGTAGAGTGCTTCAAAGGGTGTGTGGTTAGATAACAATGGTGATGGCGTTCTATTTATAAGATAAACAGCCGTTAAAATGCACTCTCCTAAAAAATTAAGTGGAACCTGTGACAGAAAAAGAAGAGACCTAGCTACATTTAGGATATGGCGATGCTTACGTTCTACGATTCCATTTTTTTGTGGAGTATAGGCACAAGTGCGCTGAAATTCAATGCCAGAAGAAGTAAAGAATGGTTGCAAAGATAGGAACTTAGTCCCATTGTCTGATCGAACTATCTTGATAGTAGTATGAAATTGAGTTTGAACGAATTTAACAAAGTTCATTAACAAATGATGTACTTCTGACTTATGTTGCATTAGAAAAAACCCAAGTACATCGAGTAAAATCATCAACAATAGTGAGAAAAAAACGCAAACCAGAATTGGTAGGAATTTTAGGTGGTCCCCAAACATCACAATGTATCAGATCAAAAGTAGAATGAGTTGTTATTGAACTTCTTGGGAAAGACAACCTAGTTTGTTTTGCTAATGGGCAGATACTACAATTTTGAGAATAACTCGCATTATTAAGATGCAATTGATCAGCTAGAAATTTAAAACGAGAAAAAGAAGGATGACCTAGGTGTAAATGCTACAAATCAAATGACTGAGATACTTGATGAGCGGAAGATTTGATTGGAGATGAAGAAATATGATAGAGACCTCCAAATTGTTTATCCAAGCCAATCATCTTCCCCGTAGCCAAGTCCTACATAACACAAGAATCGGGATAGAAGGTGACATAACATTTCAAGTTATTGGTAAGTTTGCTGATTGACATTAGGTTTAAATTGAATGAAGGCACACACAAAACGTTGTTTAATTTAAGGTTAGGGCTAAGGGAAATATTGCCAGTATATGACACACGTGCTGTCTCTCCATTAGGCAAATTTATTGTAGACATGATGGGAGCCTTTGGTTCAGTCATAGCAGAAGATTTTGATACTATGTAATTCGTAGCTCCACTATCGAGAATCAATGAATTAGAACTCGCAGAGTTAATAGATAATGTAGATATAGGAAACAAACCTGCAACATTGATGTTATTTTCAGAATTATCAAAAGGGTGATGATTGATTGCAAATAAGGCTTGTGCTATCTGTCGTAATTGCTCAGAAGAAAAATTTGGAATGGAATTAGGTGACTGTTCTTCTGTATTCAACTGAGAAACATCGGCCATATTTGCAGATGATCGATGTCCACGATTATTGTGTTTATTGACTTGTCTTGTCCTTCCAGAATTATTTTTCTGTCGACACCGATCTTCTGTATGTTCTCTTCTATCACAAAACTTACAGTGAAACTTAAGGATTCGACACTCATTGATTGTATGACCACTTTTACTGCAGTGTTCACACGATTTGTCCTTGGTGAATTTTGAATATGTTGTTTTCTTCTGCATTACTGATGCAATCGAGAAATTCTCAGTAGGTTCAGAAGTTACCTAACGCTGCATCTCTTCTTGTACAAGTAATGAATAGGCTTGCCTCACATTAGGTAATGGAGACATCATCAATATGTTAGATCTCATCGTTTTATAAGACTCATTGAGTCCCATGAGCAATTGCATCAACTTGTCTTCTTCGCGTTGATCAATATGTATTTGACGTTGATTACAGGTAAATGGTGTGCGGTACGCTTCCGGTTCATCCCAGAGTGCTTTGAGCTTGGTGAAATATGTTGACAATGCCATGGTTCCTTGTGACATCGTTGCTATCGAGTTTTGTATATGAAAAATTGCTGGAGCATTCTTTTGTGAGAATTGATCGTGAAGATCAACCCACACTTGATGAGCTGTCTTGGCGTGAATAATGCCTTTAGCGATATCTGCTTCAACGAAATGAGTTAACCAAGATATTATCATACTGTTGCACTGATTCCAGAGTTTAAATTCGGTTGAATTTGCATCTTGTGATGGTTCTTCAATTGTGCCATCAATGAAGCCAATTTTCTTCTTGGCAATACGAGCATGCATAACTAATTTACTCCAGGATTGGTAATATCCTCCATTTAATTTGATTGGAACAAGTGAATATCTTGGCTGATCAGAGGGATGAATATAGTAAGGATGTGTTGAATTAACTTCTGAAATTTTGAAGCTGAATTTGGCTGATTACGCCATAAAGAAAATTTTGATATTTAAGAACGCCAAGATTGGTACTTTAATTCCATGTTAAGAGAAATAAAAATAGAATTGAGATAAAAAAAATATGATCTCAATTCATGTTTACCACGTTTAAATAAGATACAACCTATTTACTAATACTTAAAAATAGAAAAAATATATAACTAACTAAATTTGATAAATAAATCAACCTATTTACTAATACTTAAAAATAGAAAAAATATATAACTAACTAAATTTGATAAATAAATAAAATGTACGGTTAATCAAATCTATACTAACTCCCAAAATAGCTTAGATATACTCTAACTAATTATTAAAATATATTTCCAAAATATCATCTCTTAATAGTTACGGTCTCACTCAGTAGATCGTGAAACCATACAATTTGAAAACACCGTACCATATACCATATTGAAAATAGTGTGTTTTATTAAGTTTTAAAAATTTCATTGTTTAATTAAAATATAAAACATAGAAATGATAAATGTCTACAAAATAGTGATTTAGTTTGGCTTACGTCCCCTTAATAGCCACACTTGTCTGCTATTCCAATTGGAGCAATGGTTGGGGGTTTGAGCAATACTTCACACTTGTGTGCTACTTTCATTTGGGGGAATGGGTGGGGGTTTGAGCAATACTTCTGCTATTTCCCATTTGTGCAATGGTTGGGAGGTTTGAGCAATACTTCTAAATAGTGCTGACTTCGAGGATAGAACAATGCTTCCAAATAGTGCTGATAGAGCAATGCTTCTAAATGAAGCCTCCAGAATACTTTAAACGGTGTAACCACTAGGACTTATGCTATTTCAATTGGTGCAACTGTTGGGGTTGTGCTTTATGTGATTCAAATGCACTAAATGAAAATTGATGATCATGATTTACAACATCAGTGACATTGCCAAAAATGGCATCTACTTTCTTCTATTAGACATTTTATATTAATGCATCGATAAATTTATTGGGTATGGTTTCACTTGTGAAACCATACCATATTGAATACCACATGGTTCATTAGTTTTAAAAATTTCTTTATTTAATTAGAATAGAAAATATAGAAATAAATATCACTTTAATTAAATTTAAAAAAATATAGAAATAATGAATTTGTCTAGTACTTATTCAATTTGTTAATAACCAAAGAAACCTCCATACACAACAATGCTACTCTCAAGCTTGTGTGCTACTTCCAATTGGTGCAATGGTTGTGGTTGAGCAATACTTCCAAACCATGCCAAACCGTGCTGCTCGTGATGGAGCAATGCTTCTAAGTGATGCAGCCTCCAAGGTTAGAGCCTTTGGAGTTTGAGCAATGCTTCAAACCGTGCAGCCACTAGACTTTTGTGCTACTTTAATTTGTGCAACTGTTGGGGTTGTGTTTCATGTGATCCAAAGGCACGAAATGAAAACTGATGATCATGATTTACGATACCGGTGACATCATTAAAAGTGGCACCTAGTATCGCACAACATTGCCAAGCCATTACTAAGAAAAGGATATGAAAGAGCTTGAAACCTTTGCCATTGGCCATTGTTGAGTCTTCAGGTTACAAGCTGGTTTCACAAATGATGAAAAATAGCAATGACTAAGGTGTCGGTGCTTGAATTTTTTTGATAATGTGAAGCCCTATATATAGTTCGATGGAAAAAATATATTTAGAAAAGACCACCAAATTTAGAAAGGCTCTTAAATTTGGTAGGTTTGGGAGCATTCCAACCTAGCATGTTTGACCATTTAATTTCTAATTTCTAATTTTTCCTTACCTTCATATTATTTTATAATAGGGTAGAAATTTTGAGAATAAGGTTGTCACCCTATTTGTAGTTTTGTGATCATATGATAAATAGTGAAGTTATTATAATTCTTTATAATTTTGAGACCATTAAAAAGTTGTCGCCCCTCTTTATACTTATAAGATTGCGAGAATTAATCTTGTAATTCTTAGATTTTGAGAAAGAAGAGATTTTCGCCACATTTTGTAGTTTTAAGATCATGTTTGAGACTATGAGAAAGAATAAAGTTATTGTCATTTCTAATTCTAATACCATGTGAAATAATGAGGTCGGCACCTGTCACGTCCCAATATTTTACTATGGGTCGTGACTTAAAACAACAATGGCATGTAGTATGTATGCAAGAAAACTCAAAACAAGACATCATTTCAAAAATCATTTATTTCATAAGGAGAAAGTTTGGATACAAATAATCAATAATCAATTTTGACAATGAAAATATAAAAAGTACGGTGTACAAAAAGAAGGACTAGACTAACGCCTCGAGGCATGCATTCCTTTATGACAATCCACAGCTCTCAACACGCCCTCTCTTGACCCAACACCTCACGCACCTAAAAAAGGAAGATATAGCAAGAGTGAGTATAAAAGTTATACTCAGTAAGCTACCTGTTTGTAGGCTCTCATCGCAACCTAGGCTTAAAAGATTTTCACAGACTCATAACTGGCTCTAGGACGTCTAGTTCTTGTCTTAACCCCTTGGAGTGGTTTTGGTTCTTCGTCCTTTCACTTAATTCCTAATAGTTACTTTATGCCGAGCTGTGAATGACTGGTGGCCTACGAGGAGCTACATAAACATGGCTTATGAGACTACTTGGTATCTTACCTAGGAAGTGAGTTGCAACCCCCTAGGTCCATAATAATTCCCCTCATCGATGAGGGGCTACCCTTCCCTTATCCCGTCCAGCTAAATGATCTGTACGACATGAGCTTACGTTTCACATGCGAAACGGATAGGAGCAGTGAATTCTGATCAGAAACCCTTGGTCCCCCATGAAGCTACGATACTGTTCACACCACATACAACCTAAGGGTATCTCTTGAGGTCGTTCATATGCCGTGATGATCTGTTAGGCTTTTAGGGAAACATAACCATGAACAATAAACATTAACTTGGTGTGCATAGATCAAGCATCTAGATACATCACATACAATTTATGCAAAATAGGCAAACGTGGTCAACGAGTGATAACATCCATCAACACCCAGAGCATAGAGTTCATAATTTTCCCATCCTCCTTTCAATATTAATCAAGTACATATATACCAAGTGGAAATATAAAACATGATAAACTCCTCAAAAAAAATATCTTATTACCTAAGCTCGTTTCATGGAAATTCTAATCACCTAAGGTAATTAACTAACATGTATTAATTCAAAGCGATCCCAACAAGTATTGCTTCCTAAAAATTCATACGATAACTTACCGGGTTGACGCGTGCCCTTTTCGCTTAGTGATTTTATGCAAGTAAGGTGTCCAGACATTCTTATTTTCCACAATTAGGTCCTACATCACATAAAAATAGGGATAGAATTGGAATCGAGATGAAAATCTGGCAAATAGAAGTCAAACGAATAAAAGAGAGTTTTACACGTGTCGGCCACACGCCCTAACGAGCCAAGAAGAAACCAGTCGCAAGCAGCATGCATGAGTACCAAGTGCAAGTACTGTCTGTGCAGTTGCTGTTCGCTGGGGTCGATTCGAGTTGGTTTGGTTTTTGGGTTAGCTGGTTCAATTTGCTCGAGTCGTGCTGTGGTTTGGTTTGGGCTGACGGATTGTGGGTCAGGTCTGATTGATCCATGGATCTGGAGTTGGTTAGGGTTTGGAGGCGACACGTGTCGACAAAATTACTAACAAGTTGATAAAAGTTACTCAAAATAAGAGAGGCTCTAATTAGTACGATCACCTCTTTATGGCATTTTCTCAAGATCTACTCTCATGATCGACCAACTATTAATCCTTAACTAAAAAAATTGTAAAAAACGAGTATAAAACTCCATTAATAGGCTATCTATCAACTCTAAATCATGTCCATGGTAGATCTAAGGTACTATCTCTATAATCTGACCAAGAGCTTAACAAAGTTTTTTATCCCAAGGACCTTGGTCCTAAATCATTGGTCCTGATATTCATTCAATTCTTGTACCTACCCTTGATATATCGAAAAACTACTCTCCGTAGAAGACACACAAAGGTCAAATGATTGGTGAATATCATAAACCTAAATTTGTCCTCCTTAATAAAAATAATAATAATAATAAATAAATAAATAAATAAAATAAAAAAAGTAAGAACATCATGTAAGTAAGCATTGGCAGATTTCCTATAACATGGGTGTAGAAAAATTTATACCATGAAACATGACATGCTCCAAATAAAACATGGGTTTAGAAGAACTAGGGACAAAAACATGTGTAAAACATCAGGAAAATAGATGATCATAATAATAATGCATATTATGGTGGGAGGTCTAGGGTGGCCTAGGGTTAAGTAGAGCCCAGTAATCTTAGTGGCTTAGGACTTGAATTGTGCTTTCTTGGAGACGAATCTATCTTGCTTGGTTCATGACCTTAGAGCTACCTCTTGAGGTCATAAGTGTATTTTTGTCCCTTTTCACCCAAATCTCGGTTGAGGATCTAAACTTACTCCAATTACTCTGAAATTTTACGGAGTCTTTCCTATCCTCGTAATTAGGTTTAATATATATGCTTAAGTCATTTGGAGCTAAGCCATAAAATTTCTTAAACACATAGTAGAAGTATTTTTATCTTTATGCACCGGCCTTTGTTTGGGTCCTAAACATTCTTTTGTTCCTTTGAAAAATATGCTTCATATAATATATTAAGTAATTTGAAGTTTATTTAGGACCTTAAATAACTTACGGACATAGTAAAGACAAGTTGGTAATTTATCCCTACTAATTTGTTTAAGCACTAAATATGCTACTCATCCTCGCTTCTAAAGATATATAGAAAAAAGAGTAAATAATCACGATTATAAATGCAAGTATATATTATATGATATGAACCAAGATATCAATGCAATATAAACTTTAAGGTTAAAAGAAAATGTTGTTCAAATTATTACCAGAAGTTGCAATTTATGTAACATTAAAAAGAATTTTTGCTAAATGATAATTTGAAATTATGGTATTCCTTTAATGTAATTAAGACTTATTTATATAATGGCTAACTATGGCTATAAAGTATAGCTAATGGCTAATTATGGAAATAAAACATAAAATTTTCTAACACTTAAATGTATCAGGGAAGGTTAATGGTTTTAATTTTGAGAATATATAGAACCACATATGTTGTCTTTGTAAAGGGAACTTAAAAAATGTATAAAACGCGCATTTTTTTATTTTCTTTATCCAAGGGCTATGTTTCTTTGCAATTCTATCAAGCTTGATATGATCGACTTTGCTTGTTGAGTAATTTGAATCTCAATTAAGTGTTCTTGCTTTGAGATATTTTATCAACTTGGAGTGATTCCTTTATCATTAGGGTTAAGTGTTCTTACCTTTTCCTTTTGCCCATTGCTAAATTTCTTTGCAATTCTATGCACTTTAGATTGCATGTTTAGAAATATTCAAGCTAGACATGATCGATCTTGCGTGTGGAATGGTCCGTACCTCAAACAAGTGTTCTTATCTTGATATATTCGATCAACAAGGTAATCTGAATCTTACTTTCCATGTAGTGATTCTTTATTATTTAGTATCATAGCTTATAGAGTTGATTCCTTATCACCGTCAAAGTATCAATTAATAAGTAAATTATCAATTCCACAAAGAGTTTAATAAATTATTTAACGACTCCGTTGAGAAGTACGAGTTAATTATGTGTAACACCATTTATGAATGTTATTGTTTGTTGTTGTTTAATAACTATTCCAACTGTGATGCTCTATCGATAGTAGGGAGGAATCATAAATAACAAGATTGGATCAAATTAAGATGGGACGATGGGGGTCTTTAATTTTAAGCTAAGAGGAAGGCAACTCTCTCCTAAAAACCTAAAGATGTGCTAAAGATGTGCTAATAAACTTGTGCTAAAGACCGGTTCTTCTCATGGCTATCTCTCAGCTAACCTTTTGTCATATTAGCTTCAATATCCCTATTGAATTATAAAAAAATTCCGTCTTAATGCATTGTATAAATAATCTCCAAAGAATCGATTATCTTTAATAAAGAATGAACAACCATAGAACTTAAGATTACATTCCCATCTTAAGGTTTACCTTTGAACATTTACATTCAACAAGATAAATACAATCGTAACTATATCTTGTTACATACGTAAAATATACAAAGACAATCCAGGAAATAAGAAAATACCTCCCCCAATGAAATAAGTTTTTTCCTTCATGTAGATTCATAGATGATAAAGGTAGCTTCCGCTCGCTCCTAATGCACTCTTCTATACTTTTCCTGATTCGACTATCTTTTTCTTTAGGGTAAGCTACCTTAAGGAGTCTGTACTTGTAACGTATAATTAGGACTAACACTGCTCTCCACATGTTTTTCACTCGGCATACACAAGCTATCGATTTGTAATCTCATTGTTATAATATTCCTAGATAACATTTTTCTTATAGTTTGTGCACAACTAGTCTCTTAAGCTATCTAGGAATTTTAAAAAAAAAATGTTACAAGAAATAAGCAAATTTTCCTATATGTTAGCGTTATCACATCCTCAAGCTTAATATGTTGCTCATCCTTGAGTAACGATCAACTTTTATTATATTTTTTTTATTCTTGATTTTCAGTCCTTTCACTCTTCTCGAGCATGCCATAATTTTTTGTACTTTTTTAAGATTATAAATTCTATCCATATACATTGTGATTATCAACTCGTACTAGATCTTGTTACATTTTATTGAAATTGATAGAATAACAAAGATATATTTTACCATTGAAGTCCCTTTCTCCTAATGGCAAACCATTCTCTCCCATTATTTCTCCTCTTTTCTATCTCTTTTTTTCTTTAGCATGCTGCACCTTCGATTCAAGGATTCTTAGTTTTTTTTTGTGCGAGTTGCCTAACAACGAGCAATGCAAAATTTTATTTTATTATTATCATCTAAGCAACACCACAAACTTAAGTACTTCGAGACCGAGAAATGTCCCTAAAACTCTAAGTGTTCGTTCTCACAACCCAACCTTATTGCTATTATTATCCTCAATGATTATATATTGGTTGCAAAGGCATTTTGAGGATTCTTAGCTGGATGCTCAAGATTATTGTCTGTCACTATTGGCTATGCCCATTGAGGTTATGAGTGGAGGTTATTCCTAATGTTGGGTTAATTGATTGTTATTGGTAGGGTTGGTAAACCTATAATAATTATTAGTCTGATATAATGTAACGCCTTAATTTGTTTACTTAAATGAGTGACATCATTACATGCATGTTTTAAATAACATATGCAAAAAGTTATCATAAACCCTTTAAACTGAGGTCATGGACTCCACATTTAATTTTAAACAAAAAAATAATGAATAACATTGTTTTTTTTAAACACAAAATATGAAGAAACACCTAACAACAATGTATACTACTACCCTATCTATTTCTATGGTAATTCCAACATTCACCGACATCCTTTCAAGTGCACTTTACCTTTACCTAAAAATATAAGGGTAGCATGTGACTTGAGTATTTTAAAAAATACTTAGTAAGTCATCCAACCGTTGGGGTTAGTAATACAATCACACACAATACATGATTGAGACCTATCTTTTAAAACCGTAACATGACAATTTGCTATTTCCAGTTCTTGGTAGGGTTGGATGTATCTTCTCCACACACAGTCGGCGTAAGTGGACATGGACCCACCAATTGAGCTTGTATGCATATCTCTTAAGCTTGACTTTGTCGGACACAACATATTTCACGTCACCGAACGCCTCGAAAAAGGAAAAGGCCACACGATATTATTGTGAACATAACGGATAAGTATCCCTATACACAAGACATACATACATGCATGAGGCTCCATGATTTACATACATAACAAGCAATACAATTGTAGTCAACTTATCGGACATTTTTTGTTTAAGTTCGATCCATTCCAAGAAAATGAGAGGGAGGTAGGTACTCCCTTTCAATCTTCTTCATCTTCTTGTGCATGACACATTGTCTTTCATCGGTTAATCCATTTGTGCCTCGACATTGAAGGCTTCCTTCGGGAATTTTAGAAACGTAGGGAAATCTTCAATACCGGGTAGGGGCGCAAAATTAGCTTGAAAGGCCTTCTATGACCTTGTCCGTTTCTCAGCATACTGCCAGTACGCTTTATTTGCTGCCTCCGCCCGCTCGCACTATTAGCCCATTTCTACTAGCTTATCTAGGGATGTTATCAATTCCGACAGTCATACCACAACTCTTCGTACTTTGGATGTCCTTTTCTTTTTGTAGCATCATTGTATCAAGGGAGGGGTCAATCAAATTGTTTACTCGTTTTTTCTATAGAGGTATGCACAACCAAGTTATTGTATTTGGGATGAATAGCATGTTAGCACTGCTGCTCTATCTAATTGTCCTCCCTTCCCAAGTGTGATTTCTATGTTAGGTATGGTCGTGCCTAAGGGCATATGAGTTGAAGTAGATTCTTCTTTTTGATGAATCAAAACCCTTCCCAAACTGTACAAGCTTCTTCCAAAGCATACGACTTTCTGGATGTAGATGATAATATCTATACATATGGATCTTATATATATCGTCCAATGAAGTACCACATGAGTGGATACATCCTAGGTCTTCCCGTTCCTTCATCTGGCTTATGTTCTTCATATTCTCAAGAATCGTACCCTCGAACAAAATACACTATAATCCTCCCATGAGGTTTATGGAACTCTTGAATATCCTCCCCTTAATCGAGGCTCGACTCTTTCTCTGGAGCTCTCCATCAAAGTACACCCTTTATTCGACACTTTAGTCACTTTTGACTACACCTTTGAGGCTCACAATTCTTTGTTCGATATTTGAGGATTCTATTGGCATGGCTAAGTTTAGAGCATGACTCTGATACCATGTTAGGAATCACGACTCTCAAGAATGGTATGATATTGTCCACTTTAAGCATAAGCTCTCATGGCTTTGCTTTGGGCTTCCCCAAAAGGCCTCATACCAATTGAGATAGAATTCCTCACTTATAAACCAAAGATCGATCTTTCACCAAATTAACCAATGTCTTTTTCTAGGGGGATAAATAAGCAGCTAGCATCGTCCACATGGCCGACATGGATATCTTCCACTTGACTCCCTCTAGACATATTGTTTAAAGCATTGCATTTAATTGAATGTTTGAGGTCCCTTTAGTATCTCGTTTCCATAAACATGAGTTTAATGTGAGAATAAGTTACTAATTAATGTATCTAATTCTAGGAGATTTATTAGTAGTTGTCCAATTGTGAACAAATTTTAGTGATATACTTAGGGTGATTGTTAGATGTTTTTAATTCGAGGAGAAAGTTAAGAAAACTAGATTTATTAGTAGTTGTCAAATTGTGAACAAACTTTAGTGATTTACTTAAGGTGATTGTTAGCTGTTTTTGTTAAAATAAAATGTTAGGGTCGATACCAGTTGTTAGCTCTGATACCAATTGTTAGGATCGCTCAACAACGCACACACTCGATCAAGATGAACACAAAGAACAGGAGAGAGAAAATACAAAAGGAATATTGGCTAAATGTTTTATTATTGATGACTTCAGGTATGTACAACAAGAGAGAATACAGAGAAGGAACAAGAGAGAATACAGAGAAGGAAGAAAAGTATATTTTGGAGAGAATTGACTCATGGGGTATATATATGGTTTCAATTTACTAAATATAGCTTCCAAAGATTTAAACGTACGCACATATAATCTAACCAATATATCTCTATCAAATCTTGACTAAATCTCTACCGTATATATCTTTATCATATCTTTACAAAATATCTTCCAAATATATCTCTACCAGATCTAGGCATCAGGCTCCATATCCCAACAATCTCCCACTTTGAGACTGATCTAGTCAACCGCAACAATCTCCCAATTAGAGACTGGTCCAGTCAACCCCAACAATCTCCCACTTGGAGACTAATCCAATCAACCAAGAATTTCATTCTCAATCTGTACCATACCAATTGAGGCTTTACACAACCTCAATATTCCAGCATCAACACTTGCACCCTCTATCTTCTCTAAACACATCACCATCTTCAACTAACCTCTGAGTGAAATGGTATCGCCTTCTGTGTTTTGAATGATAGATCGGGTTCCTCGCTAACTGCATGACACTCTAACTATCAACCTGAAGAATCTTCTCATGGTGTTTCTTGCCTAATTCTTCTAGATAATCTGTCATCCATATCATATCTTTTCCAACTTCAGCTAATGCCACGTACTCAGCCTCAGCAGATGAAAGAGCAACGCATTTCTGAAGCCTAGACATTCCATCATCCATGGCTTGCTCCCACTTAGTTGTATCTACCAACTGTAGGGCCTCATCAAGGGGCTTTTGTTTCCCTTCATCAGTCACCAACCGATAGTGTAAAGAAGGTACATACATATCTGGTAATTTGGTGGCTCTGGATGATCTTTTCAACACTTGCTCAGATGTCACTTGCTCCTCTTCCAGTTCTTCAGCAACAATCTCAGGAGTTTCTTGAGTATAAGCTACAACATCACTAGGTATCTTTCAGCAACTCAACCTCAACTCCAACATGCTTCACCTCTGGTTCTTCAGCAAGAATCTCAGAAGTTTCTTGAGTATCCGCTACAATAGCACTATGTGAATCTTTCAGCAACTCAACTTTAACTCTTCCTTGCTTCACCTCTGGTTTCTCAACAACAGTCTCAGGAGTTTCTTGAGTATCTGCTACAACATCACTCTGTGAATTATTCAGCAACTCAGCCTCAACTCCCACTTGCTTCGTTGTCTCGGTACTTTTCTTCAATTCTCTGACAGTCTTTGTGAAGCTAACTCATTTCTGTTTGCTCATAACGCAGTTCACACAAGGACTCATATCAACAAATTTCAGAACTTCCAAAACTCCTTCAGACATCTTCATTCCTTTAACGCTCATGTCCAAGTCTATTATGTCATAGGCTTGAATTTGAGTCACTCTCAGCAACAGCAGCTCTGTTCATACACCCTGTAGTGGTGTATAAAGTTCAAGATTTTGTGCCACGTGCTACCACCATAGCACCCTTCACAATCTTCTACGAACTCTTACCAAACTTTGTTGCATAACCTGTGCTATCCAACTGACTAATAGAGACCAGTTTCTTCTTGAGATTAGGAATATATCTGACATTCTTTAATGTCCACTGATTTCCTGCCGGAGTTTTTATGCAGACATCCCTTTTTCCTTCGATTTTCAAAACTTTGTTGTTGGCAACATATACCTTCTTGAAACTTCCAGATTTGAAATTTTGAAAAAACTCTTTATTTGGAGACAAATGAAAAGATGCACCCAAATCCAAAATCTAGGATTCAACTGGACTGTCCACGCTGAGGATTAGAGCATCTCCAATGTATTCTGCTAAATGTATCGAATCATCGTCATTCTCTGATTGGTGATTCTGCTTCCTCTTTGTACAATCTGCCCAAAAGTGACCTTTTTCTCCACAACTCCAACACTTTACATTTGGTTTGTTTGGAGATTTTTCTTGGTTCCTTGATTTTGATCGCCCATTGTTTAGGCCCTTTAATTTACTTCTTCTCCGTTGGTCAACACTGAGAGCACTACCAGATGAATTTTCAATTTCTCGTTTGCGAATACTTTTGCAAACTACATCTCGAATTTCATCAAACTTCAATTTATCAGATCCTCGGGAACTGCTGATTGCAGCAACAACAGTATCTCACGACTCGGGT
Organism: Cucurbita moschata; assembly: GCF_002738365.1. Classification (NCBI taxonomy): domain Eukaryota; kingdom Viridiplantae; phylum Streptophyta; class Magnoliopsida; order Cucurbitales; family Cucurbitaceae; genus Cucurbita; species Cucurbita moschata. The sequence continues at coordinate 1,954,127 of NW_019268556.1, read as the reverse complement.
AAAGATGACATGAAAATTAATGCTTTAATTTCATCCTCGAAATTAATTTCCACCGAACTCAGTTGACTTACGATCATATGAATTCATTTATATGGTCCACAACAAATCCACTTCAGACATCTGTAGATTGAACAATCTCCGCATCAAATACACCTTGTTCATAGCCGACTGTTTTTCATACATATTCGATATCGCCTTCAACATATCTGACGTTGTCTTCTCCTTGATGATGTTGAACGCCACGTTTTTGGATAGCGTCAACCGGATCAACCCTAAGGCTTGTCGATCCTTGAGCTTCCACTGCTTTGGTCATGGTATCCGACTTCACCCCCAACGTTCGTGAAGATATTTCTGGTACAGATAATCTTCAATCTGCATCTTCCAGAAACCGAAATTGGATCCATCGAACATCTCAATTCCAATCTTTGAATTTTCCATCTTCACAGATTGTGGTGACTTCCGCCTCACTCTGATACCAGTTGTTAGCTCTGATACCAATTGTTAGGATCGCTCAACAACACACACACTCGATCAAGATGAACACAAAGAATAGGAGAGAGAAAATGCAAGGAGGAATATTGGCTAAAGGTTTTATTATTGATGACTCAGACGTCATAGCTTATTTTAATTTACTCAATTCCCTTCGGAAGTCCACAACGACATTTTCCACTTCCATTTTTGCCTCCTCCATTTCGGCTTTATCACGAGTGATTATCTCAATCATGTGTCGTAAATTCACTGCCTCCTATTGGACTCGATTCAGATTCACGTCGAGTGAGTCTCTCTGTTGAGTTAGCATCTCTATATCTTTCTCCTCCCTTACTAGCTCTTCCACTAGACCATCAATCTTCATTAATAAGTCATTCTCCTTCTCCACACCTTCTTCAATTTTCTTCACAAGCTCAGAGATTACCTTCCCATTCTCTTCCTTCTTCTGTTTGAAATAGAAAGAACTCTCGCTTAGCTCAGTCACTTCCTTCTCTAACCTTTCAATCTCCATTCTAAATCTTTCTTTTCTTTTTCAATCTCTACTTTCTCCTTCGAAAGGCGTTCGTTTAGGGATTTCAACGTCTGCAATTGAGATTTTGAAGGGATAGTAGCTCGCATTTGGGTTGTTGTTCTGAATCTCTATTCTCCTCATGACTTGGCAGTTTCTTTGACTCGTTCGATGATCGCATAGGCTTCTTCTTCTTCATTCTTTTGGGATTGAGCATCTCGCATTTGCACCATCTGTTTCTCATGTTCAATCTACATTTCTGTCATCTTTTCTCTCCATTCCATCTTTTCTTCTTCCATTTTCTCCTCCATTCTCCTCCTCTTTCTTCTTTCTTCCTTAAGTTCCCTTTCCACCATTGAAGCTCTCCCTCTTCGAGCTCAAGCTCTCTGTTATCTGGTTGTTCATCATTCTTTGATTTTCTCATCTCTGATACCGTGATTTCACCAAATCCGTTGCGTATCACCCCATTTCCAACAACTTCCATTGCCTCACTTCTACTGCCATCATCTTTCGCGCCGCCGTGTTCTTTTGTTTTGAGTGCTTTATTTTGGTCCATTAAGAGAATACCTTCGTTTGTTGCGTCATCCAAAGCTAGGTTGATCGTTTCTTCCACCTTTTTTTCGACTCGACAATCTCTTACAAAATGCCCCACTCTGCCACTGTTATAACATTTGTCCGAGTTGCAGTCATTCGCATACTGACCATACTTGTGACATTTATAGCACTGAATGTTGGAGTAGTTTGATCGGCCACTTCTTCCTCAATTGCGATCTCTTCCATGCCAATTTGCTTCACTCGACTGTCTCTCCTCCTTATAGTATCCTTCATTACTGCTGCCTTGACCACCTCGACCAATTTCGCGACTTCCACGACCACAACCTCTACCTTGAAAATTTTGAGAGTAGAGTACCTATTCATCTTTGATTGATGCCTTGGTTTGAAGTGTTTGATCGAGTGTTTCCTCCTTCTTATTCTTATGTTGCTCATGTGCCTCAAGAGAATCGGCGAGCTCAGCAACCGTGAACATTGCTAGGTCCTTTGACTCTTCTATCGCACATACAACATTCTTGAAGTTTTTGGTTAATGCACTCAAGATCTTCTCCACAACCCGCGTCTCAGGTAACATTTCTCCATTTCGATTGAGTTGGTTTACCACAGTCTGTACACGCGTGATGTAGTCAGATACATTTTCTGACTCCTTCATCTACATGCTCTCCAACTCGCTACAAAGAGTTTGGAGACGCACTTGTTTGACTCGGTCGGTTCCTTTGAACACTTTTCCTAAAGTGTCCCATGCTTCTTTTGAAGTAGTTGCACTAGCAATCTTCTCAAAGCCCAACTCGTCAACGGCTCGAAACAACATGTATAATGCCGCCTTATCCTTTGATCGCAACTGTTTTAACACCTTGTTTTGTGTCGTCGTATAACCCGTGGTATCTTTTGGTTCTTCGAAACCTTCTTCGACCACCTCCCATGCATATTGAGAACCGAGAAAAGCTTTCATTTGGATGCTCCATTTCTCATAGTTTGTTTTCATTAATCGTGGTAGCGACATTTGACCCATCACATTCGCCATTGGCTCTAATACCAATTTGTTAAAATAAAACTCACTAATCTATGAAGTAAATCTCACACACACTAACGATAGAACGCTCCGATACCACTTTGTGAAAATACTACTCACGTATTTGTGAAGGAGATGTCGAGAAAGGAGAGGCAAGGAGACAAAGAACACTGATTCTATAAAAAAAAACCTTTTCTATTGCTCTATATTTCTTTTCACCCTTGCTCTCCTTTTGCTCTGCTCTGACTTTACAATGGAAGGGTTACACATATTTATAGGTTTTCTAACTCTATAATAGGTATGAGACAGACACCCATAAGCCTACCATTATTCAAGAAGCTTCACCTTTTGTTTGACTGACTTTTCAAATTAGTACCTAAAATTAACTTTAGCATTTTAAATTTATTTCAACCAAACTAACCTTTACCATTTTAAGTTTATTTCAACAGTTTTTAATCCGAGGAGAAAGTTAAGAAAACTTGTTAGTGATTTTTCCCGTATAAATGCTCATCAAATGTCTGCTCTATTGACAACAATAAAGAGAATTTAGAGGCATAAGTGATTGAAGTTCTTTGTTTCAAGAAACTCTTTCCAAAAGTTTTTCTTTCAACTTCAATTTTTTTTTTTTTTTTTTTTTTTTTTTTTTTTTTTTTGTGATTTTTCTATTTTTTTAGATTTTAATATCATTTTCTACTTAATTTGATTCAACAAAGTGTAATAGTTTTCAACCATCTTTCCAATAAATTTTGTGGTTGGTGACCAAGTTTTATGCTTTAGTTAGGAAGATCGTTACTAGTTCTTAGTGTGAGGAAAAAGTTTAAGAACATAGTTAGTGTTTCCTCTACGGTAAATACTCCTTAAGATGTACGATTTTTCACCCTAATAAATAGAATTTTAAAGCTAAGTGCTTAAGCTTTCTTCGCTTCAAAAGATAGAGCCCCTCAAGGTGTTCCTTTGCCTCTTTTACTTGTTTCGACATAATTTTGATCGAGGGTCACATCCAACATTTTGTATTACGGCTTTGAGGATGTCGAAACAAATGTCGTCACCATACAAAGTCACCGAAGGAGAAGTGACAATGCTAAAGAGAGGAAAGGAGGGGAAGTGTAACATTCCAGTACCCGTTACTCACGAAGAGTAACTACGCAACATGATCGATAAAAATGCATGTCAACTTACAAGCACAAGTCGTGTGGGATGCCATTGAGCAATGTGACATTGAGGAGTGTAAGGACAGGATGGCTCTTGCCGCCATCTACCAAGTAGTCCGGAAGGACATTCTTCTCATGTTTGTAGAGAAGGACTCGACAAAGGCAGCATGGGAGACGTTGCAAACAATGCATGTGGGTGTGGAACATGTCAAGGAAGCAAAAATGCAGTCTTTGAAGAGTGANATTTTTTTTTTTTTTTTTTTTTTTTTTTTTGACATTTTGATCATGGGCCATATCAGAGATAGATGACGAAACAAATATCATCACCACAGAAAGTTGCCAAAGAGATAGGACAACGACAAAGAGTAGAAAGGAGGAGACTATAATGCTCTAGTACCTGTTACCCACGAATAGTAACTAATAATCGTTCAGTCTCTATCGATTTATCATAAGCACACGCCCATCCTCTTCGTTCTGTATTTTCACTTCTCCATTTTCTAAGACTTCTATAATCCTTTACTAAACTCCTAGGATTATCTTCTTGTCATGTCGTCTCTTTGTTTTTTCTTTGTATAATTTGCATTCTTCCTCCCAATAATCCTCTATACTCTAACACTAACGGTAAATGACATAATTTTCCAACCACTTTCTGAGAATATTTTTAATCATTCGATTAGAAGCCTATGTTTGCAAGCTTGTTTAAGGATAATATGGCATAGCAATCTTATTCATATCGTAATTGTGTCAAAGACGATTGAACATGCACGTATACGCAGCGTGTGTGGCCAAACAAGATTTGATTCCTCGCCTAAGGTCCGATGAAACCGCGATGTCTAGCAAAAAATATGAATGGGGTTTGAGTTCCCCTTTAAGGCTTGTCATGAGTGTGTCAAGATCACGACACCACACTATTGAAGAAGTACGACTGTGACAATTGGTATCTAAGCCACACTTTGTGTATCTAATTCAAACAAGATAGAGATTTTGAGGATCAAATGAATTCCTTGCAAATGTCTCACGAGTGCCAAATTGGGCCGGACAATTGCAAGTCAAAATCAAGGATTGTTGTGTGGGTCAAAAGTTGGACTCTCTATGGGAAGTCTTACTTGTCAATGAAGCATGAACCAAGCTCATTTGTCAAGGGCTTAGGAGTTCAAAATGGTAGGCAGTCAATTAGAAGATGTACTAGGTTGGTGCCTTTGAAAAAGTCATTCACATTAGAGGAATAATGTCAATGGTTACAAGCAAAAAAGCAAGGGGTCAGATAGAAATGCGTCGACCAAGTACCAAATGTACACAACGCAAGTCCATATGGGTGGACAACACGCTGTAAGGGAGGCAACTAAGTTAGGTGGGGGAGAACTCGAGAGAATAGGTTGATCACTTCGAGGAAGTACTCCTAGAAGTGAGTACACGTGTGTTCCTTGAGCCATCACCTAGTACTTAAGGTGGATGGCTTCACAAAAGTGTCGAGACCAGCATTCACTTAAGAAGAGAGCATCTGGTTGGATATGGGTGAAACTGTGAAGCGAAGGTGCAGCAAGACATTTGGTTCGTGCAGTGTAGGGGTTACAACCAACCTGGAAACCTGAAAATCCAACCCGACCCAACTCGAAAGATAAGGGTTGGGTTGTGTTGGATTTCGGGTTTAGGTTGGGTCCATTCTTTTGAACCCGATCTGATTTGGGTTGGGTTCGGGTACCAAAAGAAAATGATTGGGTCAACCGGGCCCAACCCGAAAATATTAAAAAAAAAAAAAGAAATTTAAGTCCAAAAGCTCAGTTTGTCTAGTCTCTCACCAAAGCCCAAGCCCAAACCCAAACCTCACATTTCACAACCAAATAATTACTTTAATAGTGAAAGAAATTTCTCTTTCCCTCCGCTGTGTGCCCTCTCCCTCTGCAAGAATCGCTACTGCAAGATGGCTGTTAATTTAAATTTTTACACAAACTTCATCCATTCCTCTCTGCAATTTATTTCAGCCATCAATTCCTTTGCAATTCATTGTATTCTGCCGTCCTTTCCTCTGTCATCATCTCCTCTCCTCTGCAGAAATGTCATCATCTTCTCTCCTATGCAGAAATGTCTTTCCTCCTCTCCTACGTAGAAATGTCATCATCTCCTCCCCTCTGCAGAAATGCCATCATCTCCTCCTCTATGTAGAAATTCCTTTCCTCTGCAATCATCTCCTCTCCTCTACATTTCATTTCAATTCATTCATATGCAATCATCTCCTCTCCTCTGTAATTCATTTCCATCTCCTCTCCTCTGCAATTCATTTCCACATCTCCTCTCCTCGACAATTCATTTCCATATCCTCTCCTCTACCATTCATTTCCATCTCCTCTCCTTTGCAATTCATTTCAATCCACTACAATTCATTTCAATCCATTCCTTTCTTACTACAATCCATTCCTCTCTCTACTCCAATCCATTCGTCCATTTCCCTTTCTTACTACAATTCATTCCTCTCTCTACTCCAATCCATTCATCCATTTCTCTCCCTACTTCTCTACTCTCAGCCTCTCCACAATATACAAATCTTTCGATACTTAGTCTCTCACAAGGAATTTGATCTCAATAGCATTCTCTAGCATTCTTTGTCTTGTTTCTTTCCGCGCCCCGTCTTCTCTCTTTAGTCTCGTGGAACGCTATAACGGGTAAGCTTTTTCTCTTTTTGTTATATCCTTTGCAAAAATTGATTGTATATTTTAACTTTGATGCATTCTATGATAATTGTTCATATTGAGTTAAATGTTTGAATCATAATAGTTCTATTTTACTTTTTATAGATGGAAAACAATAGTGCAACGGTATGTGCAAGTAGCTCTAGTAATTATAATGTATCAAAACCACAATTGGCTACCCAATCTGAATTTAAGAAGAAGAAACCCCGTAAATCAACCGTGTGGGATCACTTTACAAGATTAGAGAACAATAATAAGAGGTGCAAGTGCAACTATTATTCTAAGGAGTATGCTTGTGATACTAATTCTCGTGGAACTAGCACGTTATGGAAGAACTTAAAAAATCAGTGTAGGAAGTACATATATAAGGTGGAGGACAAAGGACAAACCACTCTAAGTTTTCAACGTTCAATAGATGGAAAGGGTGGTAGTAATATTGTTACTTCATTATTTAGTCAAACAAGATGTAAAGCAGCATGTGCCAAGATGATAATGGATGAATTATCATTTAAATTTGTAGAGAATGAGGAAATTGTTTTGTAGTATTGCATGTCCTAAGTTTGACCCTCTGTCAAGAATAACCATTGCTAGAGATATATTTCAACTCTATCTAGAAGAAAAAAAGAAGTTGAAAGATTTTTTAGTCAGTCATTCCAAGAGGGGTTGTCTTACCACTGACACATGGACTTCGTTACAAAACATTACATGGTAATCACCGCACATTTTATTGATTCATAATGGAATTTGCATAAAAGAATTCTCAACTTTTGTCAAGTTGCTAACCACAAGGGAGAGACTATTGGCAAGATTATTGAGAATTGTTTATTGGAAGGGAGAATCGATAAGGTTTTCTCTATTTATTGATTCATAATCACCGCACATTTTATTGATTCATAATGAGAAGGCATGACTTCATTTCTAGTGTTCACAATGCCGTGAGATATGTTAGCAACTTGATTCATAATGACACTAGAAATTTCGAGAATTGTTTATTGGAAGGGAGAATCGATAAGACATGGTAATCACCGCACATTTTATTGATTCATAATGAGAAGGCTTATAAATTGGAATTCACTTGTCTTAGATGAAGAAATATTACACATGAGCTGTTGTGCTCACATAATTAATTTGATTGTGAATGAAGGGCTTAAAGAAATGCATGACTTCATTTCTAGTGTTCACAATGCCGTGAGATATGTTAGATCATCCCCCAAGAGATTGACAAACTTTAAAGATCGTGTTGAACAAGAAAAAAATAAATGTAAAGCACTTGTTTGTTTGGATGTGGCGATTCGATGGAATTCCATTTATTTGATGCTTGATCATGCCTTGAAATTTGAAAAAGCTTTAAAAGTATTAGAGGAGGAAGAATTAGATTATGTTGATTATTTAAGAGAGGGGGATCATGGAAACAAAAGAATAGGGCCACCAACCATTGATGATTGGAAAAATGTTGCAATGTTTGTAAAGTTTTTGAAGGTTTTCTATGATGCCACTGAAAATAAGTGGTTCTTTATATGTGACTTCTAATTCTTATTTTCATGAACTTTGGGGTATTAGAGAACTTTTAATTCAGTGGAGTACAAATGTGAACTCTGTTTTAAGTAACATGAGTTCAAATATGAAAGTTAAGTATGACAAATATTGGGGCTCAATGGAAAGAATTAATAAGTTATATTCATAGCAGTGATACTCGATCCTCGTTACAAATTGGATTACATATCATTTTGTTTTTCGAATATTTACGAAGATGCTATGGCCAAAGTGATGGTGGATGACATAAAGAATTATCTTATTCGTTTGTATGATTACTACAAGTTTTATGATAATACTCAAGGTCATCATCAATCTGAATCAAGACTCACTTCTAAGTCCATGAGTATGGAGATGGACACAATTGATGAGGAGAATTTGAGTGGTTCAATATTAGTATTATCAAGATACAAACTAAGAAGAGAAGAGCAACATTCACCCGAGTTAAAGAATGATGTGGATCAATATTTATCTGACCCTAGTGAAGAACTTGATGATAATTTTGATGTTTTGGCATGGTGGAAAGCAAATGAGTTTAAGTATAGAGTTTTATCGAAAATTGCCCAAGATATTTTGGCCGTTCCAGTGTAGACTGTATCTTCTGAATCAGCATTTAGTACGGGTAGGAGGGTTCTTTATTCTTTTAGGAGTTTTTTGACACCTAAAACAGTGAAAGCTCTGATATGTACACAAAATTTGATCGGTAGAAAATCAGTATCGTTAGATATTCCTCAACAACTTGAAGATTTGGAGATTTGTTCTAAGATTGAGACCGTTAACTCCAAATCTATTTATTGTCTATTTGTTAAGATGTATTCTGCATTGTTATATCACAATTTATATTTTATTTTTCAGATGATTTAAGACCTTCAAGTTCCACCAACACCAACATCATGCAAGAATAATTATTTTTCAATGTAAGTAAAATATTTGAAGTTACACTATGCTTTATCCAAACAATCTTAAAACGTTACTAACTTTCAAGATGCTATTGTTTTCTTTTGTAGGAATTAAGAATGCAAGAGAGGGTTGGATAATTTAAAATTTTTAAATATTTTGTTGGAGGTTGTAATTTTTGGAATTAATTCATTGAATATTCCTTACATATTTATAAGTGATTTTTAGGCATTTTGTTGAATGATTATATATTGTGAATGTAGATAATTTAATTAGATGTGGTAACTTTAGAATTGATTCATTCCATATTCTTTATATATTTATAGGTGATAATATGGATGGAATAGAGAGTTTGATATTTTTGATCTACAATTGAGAGGTAGTAATTGTTTTATCATTTTAGGTCATACAAATTAAATTTTTTAAAATTATTTTTGGACCAACCCGAACCCAACTCGGGTTCGGGTTGGGGTTGGAAATTTTTTTGGGTTGGGTTGGGTTGGGTTGGGTCAAAAAAAATCCTCCAACCCAACCCAACCCGGACCATGTACACCACTAGTGGAGTGTTTGTCACATGAAGGTTACCAGTTAAGCAGTTGGATAAAATGTAGTGCCAATACGGGATTAGTTATAAGCTTCTAGGCCTTGCTTCTAAAAAGGGACGTGGCCATGATGAGAGAATGCCATGTTACAGATCTCTATGCATGTTAGAGAATACGACGGTTTGGGAAATGATGGCCACGTTTGGGGCACACTCCCCCTAGCTTAGGTGAGGAATGTCGATGCTAGTTTTGGCATGGTTTTTCTAGTGAGTCCCCGTCTGAAACGAAAAAATATGGTGAAGTTAAGTCCATGGAGGAATAGCCCACAATCATTTGGTAAGTTTTGTTTTGTTGTGCTTATTTTGTGAGTCTTGGAGACCAGGAGAACGTCCTATAGTGGTAAAGTTTCCGTATTCATTACGGAAACAGAGAAAGGATTGGATTCCCAGTCTCATTACCACTCAACAATCCAAGAGTAGAGGGGTGTGGAAGCACGCACTTCTTCGACGGAATTGCTCGAGAGAATGAAAGATGAATTCGACTGAACCTTCCCCTTTGACTCTACTCTATTGATGAATTCTCCTGCTCCGTAACCTTAGCTTCTGCTTCTAGATATTACCTAACCGTAATACGAGACTCCCTTCCACGCCCTAATCGTCCCCACGGCGTAACGGAATATAGACTAGGTAATTAATAAGTCAAGACTCGACCTCAAACCTGAGCTACTGAATCTTCACCGTTAGAGATATAAATAATTCAGCGAGAAAAAATAAGCGGCTAGTCTAATATTCATTTCACCATCGACATGATGCTGAGATTAAGTGGGAGAGAACGTCACAATCGATTATGCAATTGGACCCTCAACAAAGTCATCGAGGACAATTACTAGGCTAAATTGGAGTGAGCGACACAAACTCACTAAGAGAAAGTAGGTTTTGACCCCACACGCAAAATAGACAAAAAGCGACCCTCAAGTGGTGCCCATTCGGCACCATGAGGACTAAGACTGAGAAGTTCCATGATGCAACATGAGGGCCAACATGAGGACGGTTCACCATCCAACACACAAGGAGTGTGCATTCAAGCTAAACTGAGGCACATGCAAGGTTAGAGAGAACGAGGCAACATGAGTGTCAAAGATAGACTCGAAGGGGAGGCCGAGTAGGGCTCAAGGCCATAACCTCTATTGAGTTTTCAATATGAGATTCGGCACGCAACTTTGGAATTATGTCTGTGTTTATGAAAGAGTAAAGAACACCAAATTGGGTGTCAATTAGAGATTCGACGAACTACACACATTGCCGTATGTCGCTCACTAAAATGACGTCTACTCGAGAAGGATTGTAATGCCACAAAATGTAGAATAGGGGGAGGCATGATGTCAGCTCTCCCCTACTCCTTGGCCTTGTGGCTTAAGCAATCTACCTTGTGGCACATTTGTGTTTCATAGCATGGGCAAACGTCGCATACGTCTTCCTTTGAAAAGGATCACAGTACCAGACAATACGGTTGTGCAGTTATTGCGTCCCAACTCATGTGTTGGAAGTTGGATTATGCACCCACTACCTAGAATGGATGCCATAAATGGTCAAGCATGGATAGGAGAGAATCAATACCTGTGGTCGACACATGGGTTAGTTTTGAACATATGTGTCCAAGCAAGTGGAGATGGTCGAGCTTTCCGAAGACATGAGATGACATCACGATGCATGAATTGTGTTGTTTTGAACTGAGTTGATAACGAGATGTGACGTTATATTAAGAGACCTTAGTCCCGAGTAGAGGCAAGGTCAACCCAAATGACTTTACCTAGTGTAGAGACAAGTCGGTTGTGTCCCAGACGATTGAACATGCACGTGAAGTCAACGTGTGTAGCCAAATAAGCTGCAATTGCGGACAACTGATGCTTGGTTAGCAAAGACAAACCTCAGCTAAGGTTTGACGAAGCCGCAAGGTGAGCAAAAAATTTGAATGGGGCTTGAGTTCCCCTTAAGGCTTATTGTGAGTATGTCAATATTACAATTTCCCATAGCTGAATAAGTACGATCCTGACACACCGTGTGGGTAGAGGTGATCGTCATTTTGGGTGTCGTAACATAGTACCTACCAAACTTAAATGTCTTAATTTGATCATAGGGTATGCTTCTTAGTGCATACTTCATAATAGCCCTAAGATTGCTTATGTCATCCTATTCATGGTGCATTTATGGCCCTAAGATAAACATGAGCATTTTAACTTCATGACCTTCATTCATGTTATGAGTATTTAGGATATCTTATAAGCAAGTACTATTGTTCTTAAAATTCATAGCCTTTAGAAAATAAGAGCAATATAGTAATGATTGCTTATGTCATCTGCAATTGTGGTCTAATGGTCATGAAAATTCACAAATATTTTGATAGTCATGATTTAATGTTGTGAATTTTTAAGTTGTTCAGAGACCATTGAAGTCGTAAACGGTAGGTATTAAGCCTTAGGGACATTATAGTCATTTTATAGTGGTACATGGTTTGGCTATTCAATCTTGTCAATGACAACAAAATTTCATATATCATCATAATGTAGAACAATAAAATTTTATGATAAGTGGAGTTTGTTTAGTAGGTTATTTTAATATTACTTGAAGCTCAAGCAAACTGTTCGGTTAAGGGCCTTAACTCATGGTTCTCGGCCAAATTCTATTATGATCCCTAATTCTTATTTAACTTAAAGGTTTATCTTTAATTTCAAATCATTACTACTAGTTTTTTTTCCAATATATATATAAAATTACTAGTTACAACCTTTTTCTTTTTCTGAAGCTTCCTATATTTTGAGAGCTTCCTAGAGTCTAGTTTCTTAAATAATTGAGATTTTTTTTTTTAGAGGTCTAAAAGGAGTTTAATGGAATAAAAAAATAGAGGAGGGTCGAGATTTGGGATGACGTGGCAGGTTTAATTGAACCAGCCTCGTCATTGTCTTCTTCCTTCGATGAGAGAACGTTCACATCACATCCTCGCCTCCAAAAAAAAAATGGCATTCCCTATCTTATTCCAAACCGTTTCAACCCTCGATCACTTCATGAATCTTGAAGATGGAACATCAAGGAAGAGTCAGAGTGATATCATACCTTATAGTGCACTATAGCATGCGATATGGACGTTTAAAGTCAAAAGAACCCGCTCCTATTTGTTGTTAGGGCTTTTGAGACACTTTCAGGCCATACTCTCTTTATCAACGTTTCTTCTTACACTTTTCTCAAGCTCAATAAATAGTTAAAGAAAACGTTTCTATTCGTTAATTTTTAAAAACTATAAATTTCTTATTTGAATTATATCATTGTGACTCTGTTAAAGAAAACGTCACGATAACTATTAGATGTGATCAACATTTCTTCCAAGTTGAAGTTTATTACAAATAACCACAAGTATCCATAGATACAAATTAGCTAATTGAAAATATCTATTATCCATATTATTTTGATATATCATAATGACACTTAAAAAAACAAATAGAAAAATATTTAAATCAACATTGCTTATTCATCAACTAAAAATTTAGTGAAAAGTTGTTTGAATCCATCACCAAACATATTTTTAGACATAGTTCATATACAGAAATTCATGTAATAACTTTAAATTCTTAAATACCACCGCTGAAATTTTAGTTTGTTTGACCACCACCGTCATGATTCAGTGGCGTCGTATGAAAATTTCAACTTAAAATAGTTACAAATGTGTCAGTTGCCATTAGCCGTAAAGAAGGAGCAGGAACTAGGTTGACGACTATGGACGACATAAGTTTTGATTTGGTTATTTGAATTAGATTTGATTGGTTTTTTTTTTTTTTTGATTAGATTAGATTTGGTTGACGGTAAATTTTCATAAGTTTTGATTTGGTTTTTTTTTTTTTTTTTTTTGTATTAGATTAGATTTGGTTATTTATATTAGATTTGATTTGGTTATTTGAATTAGATTTGATTGGTTTTTTTTTTTTTTTTGATTAGATTAGATTTGGTTGACGGTAAATTTTCATAAGTTTTGATTTGGTTTTTTTTTTTTTTTTTTTTGTATTAGATTAGATTTGGTTATTTATATTAGATTTGATTTGGTTATTTGAATTAGATTTGATTGGTTTTTTTTTTTTTTTTGATTAGATTAGATTTGGTTGACGGTAAATTTTCATAAGTTTTGATTTGGTTTTTTTTTTTTTTTTTTTTGTATTAGATTAGATTTGGTTATTTATATTAGATTTGATTTGGTTATTTGAATTAGATTTGATTGGTTTTTTTTTTTTTTTTGATTAGATTAGATTTGGTTGACGGTAAATTTTCATAAGTTTTGATTTGGTTTTTTTTTTTTTTTTTTTTGTATTAGATTAGATTTGGTTATTTATATTAGATTTGATTTGGTTATTTGAATTAGATTTGATTGGTTTTTTTTTTTTTTTTGATTAGATTAGATTTGGTTGACGGTAAATTTTCATAAGTTTTGATTTGGTTTTTTTTTTTTTTTTTTTTGTATTAGATTAGATTTGGTTATTTATATTAGATTTGATTTGGTTATTTGAATTAGATTTGATTGGTTTTTTTTTTTTTTTTGATTAGATTAGATTTGGTTGACGGTAAATTTTCATAAGTTTTGATTTGGTTTTTTTTTTTTTTTTTTTTGTATTAGATTAGATTTGGTTATTTATATTAGATTTGATTTGGTTATTTGAATTAGATTTGATTGGTTTTTTTTTTTTTTTTGATTAGATTAGATTTGGTTGACGGTAAATTTTCATAAGTTTTGATTTGGTTTTTTTTTTTTTTTTTTTTGTATTAGATTAGATTTGGTTATTTATATTAGATTTGATTTGGTTATTTGAATTAGATTTGATTGGGTTATTTAGATTAGATTTGATTTGGTTATTTGAATTAGATTTAGTGTTAGTCACATGACAGATTGATTCTGTAATGTTATATAACGAGAGATTACTCCCTTCATTCCATATAGGGGTATCGAGATTTGGGAGAGTTTTGGGTGTCACATTCTATTTCTTGAGTGATATATTGGTGAGAGTCTTTGCAGTGTGATAGTGAGTTATTCACTTGTAACGTTTTGGTTTATTAGTGATTGGTTGCTACCTGTGGATGTAGGGGAACTTCTTCTCTTCGAACCACGTAAATATCTTGGTGTCTCTGTGTAGTTCGGTTCATTGGTGTTGTGAGTACATTTGTTCCGCTTCTGGCCCACAACAAGTGGTATCAGAGCGTGATTGGGGTATTTGGGGTTTTGTGAAAGTTTTGGCCTCATCGACCACTAGACATGCTCACAATCGTGCTGATTTTCTTGAAAATCAATTTTCAAGAATTGTGGTTTTTAGTTACATCCAGATTAATTATTGCAAATGGCAGAATCATCTAGAATTAAATCACGGCGTGGATTGAGATTGTGGAGTTCCAATCTCGAAGTAGAGAAATTTGATGGAACCAATAATTTTGGTGTTTGGCGAGGCAAAGTTAACGATTTGCTGGTCATGCAAGATCTTGATGCTTCTCTTCAAGAGGTGATGCCTGAAGATATAACAGAAGCAGAATGGACGAAATTAAATCAGCAAGCTTGTAGAATTATTCGATCCTGTCTTGGCAAGGATCAGAAATATCCATTTATGAAGGTGACCATGGCGAAAGAACTATGGGACAAGCTTGAGGCGAAATATATGCAAAAGAGCGTGAAAAATAAACTTTATTTGAAGAAGAAACTCTTCCGTTTTGACTACAAGAAAGGTATCTCAATGACGGAGCATTTGGATGATTTTAACAAATCATCACTGATTTGCTCAATCTTGATGTTAAGATTGATGACGAAGACAAGGCATTGTTGTTATTAAATTCTTTGTCGGAGTCTTATGAGTTTTTAGTAACCACTCTACTACATGGAGCCTATGATATTGATTTTGAAGATGTTTCAAATGCCTTGATGAATTATGAGGTGCGAAAGAAGAAAAAGGAGGCATATCAAGATTCTAGCTCAAATATTCTCACTTCTCGTGAAAGGACTTCTACTTGGAAAAGGAGTGAATGTGGAGAGTCCCGATCAAAGTCGAGAGGTAGATATGATAATTGGACAAAACTTGATAAAAATGAGTGTGCATATTGTCGACAGAAAGGCCATTGGAAGAAAGAATGCCCAATCTTAAAAGAGAAGGGATCAAAGTCCAATGTGGTTAGAGATGACGACACTGATACAGATAATGCCTTGACGATCTTCTTATCAATCAGCCAAACAAGTGAATGGATTCTTGATTCTGGGTGCTCCTAATATAAGTGTTCCAACAGAGAGATGTTTTTGGACTTCAAAGAGTTCAATGGTGGAGTTGTCCATATGGGCAATGATAGTACTTGCAAGATGATGGAAATCGGCTCAATACAAATCAAGATGTTTGACGGGGTTATACGAAAACTCAATGATGTGAAGTATGTCCTTGACTTGAAGAAAAATTTGATTTTCCTTGGCGTTTTGGATGCGAGTGGTTATCGCTTCATTTTGGAAGGAGGGAATTTGAAAATAGCTCGTGGAGCTTTGGTGACAATTAAAGGAACTAGAAGAGGTAGCATATACTACCTCAACGGAACCACAAGAATTGAGCATGCTGCTGTGGCAAATTCGAAAGAACAAGACATATCGTAATTATGGCACATGAGACTTGGGCATGCTAGTAAGAAGGCGCTTCAGACATTGGTGAACCAAAGAGTTCTTAAGGGTGCCACAACAGGTAAAATTGATTTCTGTGAACATTATATATTTGGTAAACAAAAAAATGTGAAGTTTTGTACAACTGTACACCAAACAAAGGGCATTTTGGATTATGTTCACACTGATGTATAGGGGCCCACGAAGAATGTCTCATTGGAAGGAAAGAGGTGGTTTGTCACCTTTATTGATGACTACTCGAGGAGAGTTTGGAGGTATCCCATGAGGCACAAAAATGAGGTTCTCCAAATCTTCTTAGAGTGGAAGAAAATGGTAGAGAATCAGACGGACTGGAAAATCAAATAGCTGAGATCAGACAACAGTGGAGAATACATTTATGATCCATTCCTTAAAGTATGCCGAGATGAAGGGATCATTCGACACTTCACTGTTCCTGATAAGCCACAACAAAATGGAGTTACTGAGAGAATGAACCAGACATTAATAAAGAAGGTTCGATGCATATTGTCTCAAGAAGGATTGAGTAAGGCTTTTTGGGCTGAGGCTCTCAGTTATGCAGTTCACTTGGTGAATCGTTTACCTGTTTCTAGAAATGGTGGGAAAACTCCGCTTGAGGTATGGTCGGTACTCCGATTAGTGATTATGATAAATTGCATGTGTTTTGGTATCCTGCTTATTATCATGTGACAGACTCAAAGCTGGATCCTAGAGGAAAAAAAGTCATGTTTATGGGCTTTAGCAAAGGCATGAATGACTATAGGTTATGGTGTCCATAAACAAGTAAGATTGTTAATAGTCGAGATGTGACATTCGATGAGTCTGGAATGTTTTTGCAGGAAATTGAAATTAATGACGAGGCATTGAAGCAGGTGGAGAAGGTGGTGTTCTCTCCTGATATGGTTGCTCCTACTGAAGATCTATTGATTAGGTAGATAATAACTCTGATGTCTTAGAACAGGAGGAGCAAAGCCTTGTAAATGAAAGAGTGGAGGAACATGAATCCATCGCCAAGAATAGACCACGAAGGAAAATTCGAAAACCTGCAAGGTTTGATGATATGATAGCATATGCTTTCCCTTTGATTGATGAAGTTCCCAAAAACTACAAAGATGTTATCCAGAGCCCGGATAGATTGCACTGGCAAGAGGATATGAATCAGGAGATAGCATCATTGGAGATAAATCAAACTTGGGATTTGGTACAACTTCCAAAAGGTAAGAAGGAAATTGGTTGTAAATGGGTTTTTGCAAAAAAGGAAGATTCTTTTGGTATACGTTATAAGGCTCGACTTGTGGCTAAAGGCTATGCGCAATAAGAAGGTATTGATTACAATGAAATTTTCTCACCTGTGGTAAAACATTCTTCCATTCGAATTTTGTTGGCTTTGGTTGCTCAATTTGATCTTGAGCTTGTACAACTCGATGTAAAAATTGTCTTTTTGCATGGAGATTTGGAAGAAGAAATATATATGGCGAGAGCAACATTTGGTATGCAGATTGAAGAAATCTTTGTATGGACTGAAGTAATCTCCTCGCCAATGGTATAAAAAGTTTGATCATTTCATGGTAGGACATAAGTATACTCATAGTCAATTTGATCATTGTGTGTATTATCGGTGTTTTGATGATGGATCGTTTATCTATTTGCTCTTATATGTTGATGATATGCTAATTGCTTGAAAGAGGCCGGTGGAGATTGATAAGCTCAAAGATCAGCTTTTTAAAGCATTTGAAATGAAAGACTTGGGCAATGCAAAGAAAATACTTGGAATGAAGATAGAGTGAGATTGGAAAAAAGGTACAGTCTGGTTGACTCAGTCTCAATATCTACGCAAGGTATTGACAAGATTTAGTTTGAATAATTCAACCAAACCTGTTGGTACTCCACTTGCTCCTCATTTCAAGCTTAGTGCTTTCATGTGTCCAAGTTCTAACGATGACAAAATGTATATGGAGAATATTCCTTATACAAATGTTGTTGGTGCTCTGATGTATGCTATGGTATGTACTCGACCTAATCTTTCACACGCAGTAAGCATGGTGAGTCGTTATATGCATAATCCTAGTAAAGAGCATTGACAGGCTGTCAAATGGATTCTTAGGTACATTCTTGGTACTATTAACGTTGGTATTAAGTTTCAAAAACAAGAAATGTTTAATCTTGACAACCTTGTAGTTGGTTATGTGGATTCTGATTATGCTGGTGATTTGGATAAACGACGATCTACTATGGGTTATTTATTTACTATGGCTGGTGGACCTGTTTGTTGGCGCTTAACATGACAATCTACTGTTGCACTGTCTACCACCGAAGCAGAGTATATGGCAGTAACGGAAGCTTTTAAAGAAGCTATTTGGATGCATGGTTTGATCAATGACTTGGGTATTTTGCAGGAACATATAGATGTGTTTTATGATAGCTAGAGTGCTATTTGTTTGTCAAAAAATCAAGTCCATCATGCTCATTCTAAACATATTGATGTTCGTTTTCACTTTATTCGAGAAATTTTTAGTGAAGGGGACATTCATTTATTAAAAATTGGAACTGCTGATAACCCTGCTGATATGTTAACAAAGGTGATCGCTCGTGAAAGGTTCTGGCATTGTTTGAATTTCATCAACGTTGGAAGAAAGGAGTAGTGCGTTGATGTGGTAGCAACCAACTCAGTTATCAACTTGGACATTTTATGACAAGGTGGAGATTGTTGTAAATTGTCATAAGTTTTGATTTGGTTTTGTTTGGATTAGATTAGATTTGATTTGGTTATTTGAATTAGATGTAGTGTTAGTGATATGGGAGATTTGATTCTGTAATGCTATATAATGATAGATTTCTCCCTCCATTCCATACCGGGGGTATCGGAATTTGGAAGAGTTTTGGGTGTCACATTGTATTTGTTGAGTGACATGTTGGTGAGAGTCTTTGCAGTGTGATAGTGAGTTATTCACTTGTAACGCGTTGGTTTATTAGTGATTGGTTGCTACCTGTGGATGTAGGGAAACTTCTTCTCTCCGAATCACGTAAATATCTTGGTGTCTCTGTATAATTCGGTTCATTGGTGTTGTGAATACATTTGTTCCGGTTGTAGCGCTAAACAAGGACTACATAAAATTATTTGAGAACAAAATTGTAACCTTACCAATTAAACCCTCACTTGTTTGTGTATTCAAAATTTCCATTTTTCTATTTTTAGAAAAAGAAGTTTGGAGAGAATTTGGTATGCCATTTTGGAATTGAGTGAGTTTCTATGAAATATGAAAGTTCCCAATTTTTTTTTTGTTAATTGAACTCTAGATGGATGGATATTTTAGGACACCTTATGATCATTTGCACCCCTTGGCCACACTATACTTCAAAATGTACCTAAGAGGGAGGTATGGTGTCAATTCTCCACCACCCCTAGGTCCCGTGGCCGATGGGAGCTACCCCATGGCATATTCATGGGTCACAATGAAGGTGAACGTTCCTAGACGAGTGTCTCAGCTCACTTCCTTTCAAGTTGGTATTTCCAGAATAGTATCAAACGACACAAATGTGTCAACATTTCATCCTCGCCCATGTTTTAGAGATTTGATTATGCGTCTGCTATCTAAACATGGACACATGAGGGTTCAATAACTCGATACAACCTAGATAGATGGATGTTAGAGATGTTCTGATGCTATAAATTACACATTGGCCTACTCTCGATGAGCATGACTAAGTAAACTTTGATGATTGATTACATCCTGGGACTTGGTATGCCATCAAGACATGATAGTCGTGTTAATTGGGAACAAAAATAATGAGATGAGATGTGATGTTGTATTGAAAGACCTTGGCCCTAAGTAGAGGTAAGGTCGAGCCCGATGACTTGGCCTAATATAGAGGCAAGTTGGTTAAGTCATAGATGATTTAACATACACACATAGGTAGCATGTGTGGCCTAACAAACTTGAATTTTAAATAAGTTTTGTTCAGTTGGAAAAAATTGGGCTCGCCTAAGATCTGATGAAGCCACACATAAAAGCAAAAAATACACATGAATTTTCTATTCTCCCATGAATATGTCAAAGACACATATAAGGTCATGACATTGTAGGGTTGAAAAAGTATGATTGTGACACTATGAAACCAACCTAAATCGTTACTCTTTTTAGTTTTAGTTTGTATTTTTAATTATCTCCAATTTTAATTTTCAAATGTAAATTTGAAGGAGATGAACTTGGTCAACGTCTGTGGCCGAGCGGAGCAAACGGAGAAATCCAAGAAGGGCTCGCATCTGATTAGCTAATTGGTGAGACAATAGTTTATCAAGACGATGATCAATAGCTGGTCTAAGAGAATGATCAAGGAGACACGACCCAGACTCCTATGGGAGGGAATCTTCTGCAATGGGTGCCTGATGGAGTAATGCCGCGTGGAGGTAGAAGGCCTACAAGTCGTGAACTTCTTTTCTCGAAGAAGAAGCAATGATAATATCTAGGCTAAATAATATTGTTAGAGAACAAAATCCAAACCTTATAAAGTTACAACCATCACTTTTTGACTGTAGTTGAATTCGACACAAAATTCTGTGTTGGAACTTTGACGGATGAAAAAAAACAATAGCTTCACTATTTGTTAATAACAAATATAAGGTGTGACTTAAAAATCAAAAGAAGGAAGTTTTTTAAATTTTATGCATATCGAACATTTTGAGAATTTTAGAAAATAATGTGAATGAATAGTAACTTCATTTTTTTAGTATCTTTAAAATATTTTTTTATTATTATTATTTTAAAGACTCTAATATATTGATTATTTTGTTAGGACTAACATTTAGTTCTAACTTTAGAATCGCGTTTTTTGTGTCTTCAGCGACATAGCGCCAGGTACTCAAACATTGATTCAAGGTATTTTCTTTGCCCTCTTACCCTGAAAAAACAAGGGTACCTTGCACCCTTGAACCGATAACCATCTTTCGACTAACCTAGCCTACTCCGTCCCTCGGGACCAACAAGGGATAGTATAGGAATATTCATTTATGTGCATCGACTATGCCTTTCGGCCTGATCTTAGGCCCTAATTCACCTTAAACCCTTAGGTTTTCGGGGGATTAGATTCTCACCAATGTTCGGGGGATTGGATTTTCACCAATGTTTAATCAAGTCACCATTCTTGCTTCCACTTCGTCCACCATTGCTTACACCAGTGCTTCTCAGGGATTAAATATTAAAAATATGATTCTTTAATTAAAATATAAAATTAAATATGGGAAAAAAATATAGGAAAATCATTCCGTTTAAGAAAAAAAAA
This sequence comes from Cucurbita moschata, assembly GCF_002738365.1. NCBI lineage: Eukaryota > Viridiplantae > Streptophyta > Magnoliopsida > Cucurbitales > Cucurbitaceae > Cucurbita > Cucurbita moschata. The sequence continues at coordinate 1,932,801 of NW_019268556.1, read as the reverse complement.
CCAATGTTTGCTTTACTCATCGAGTGCTTCCCTCTAAAGGAGATTAAATATTAAAAATATCATTCTTTAATTTCTTTAATTAAAATAAAAAAATTAAATATGAGAAAAAAATTTGGGAAAATCGTTCCATTTAAAAAAATATATAAATAATAAATTTGTCTACAGTGATTCAGAAAAATATATAAATAATAAATTTGTCTTTGCTTTGTTAATAGACAAATAAACCTCCATGCATAACAATGCTACTCTCACAATTGTGTGGTTTGAGTAATGCTTCTAACTGATGAACCCTCCAGAGATAGAGATTCAGTTTGTCTACAATAGAGTGATTTAGCTGGGTTTAAATTTAGTTTGTCTACAATAGAGTGATTTAGCTTGGTTTAAATTTTGCTTTGTTAATAGCAAAAGAAACCTCCATGCATAATAATGCTACTCTCACGATTGTGTGTTACTTGCAATTGGTGCAATGGTTGGGGTTTGAGTAACGCTTCCAACTGATGAACCCTCTGGAGATAGAGCAATGCTTCCAACTGTGGAACTCTTCGGGGATAGAGCAATGCTTCCAACTGTGGAACCCTCGGGGGTTAGAGCAATGCTTCCAACTGTGGAACCCTCGGGGGTTAGAGCAATGCTTCCAACTGTGGAACCCTCGGGGGTTAGAGCAATGCTTCCAACTGTGGAACCCTCGGGGGTTAGAGCAATGCTTCCAACTGTGGAACCCTCGGGGGCTAGAGCAATGCTTCCAACTGTAGAACCCTCGGGGGCTAGAGCAATGCTTCCAACTGTTGAACCCTCGGGGGCTAGAGCAATGCTTCCAACTGTAGAACCCTCGGGGGCTAGAGCAATGCTTCCAACTGTAGAACCCTCGGGGGCTAGAGCAATGCTTCCAACTGTAGAACCCTCGGGGGTTAGAGCAATGCTTCCAACTGTAGAACCCTCGGGGGTTAGAGCAATGCTTCCAACTGTGGAACCCTCGGGGGTTAGAGCAATGCTTCCAACTGTGGAACCCTCGGGGGTTAGAGCAATGCTTCCAACTGTGGAACCCTCGGGGGTTAGAGCAATGCTTCCAACTGTAGAACCCTCGGGGGTTAGAGCAATGCTTCCAACTGTAGAACCCTCGGGGGTTAGAGCAATGCTTCCAACTTTAGAACCCTCAGGGGTTAGAGCAATCCTTTCAATTGATGCACCTACCGAGGTTAAAGCCTCTGGAGTTTGAGCGATGCTTCCAAACGGTGCAGACACTAAGACTTCTGTGCTACTTCCAATTGGTGTAGCTGCTGGGGCCTCTGTGTCATGTGATCCAAAAGCACGAAATGAAAATTGATGATCGAGATTTACGGCACCAGTGGCATCGCCAAAAGTGGCACCCACTTTCGCACAATATTGTAAAGCAATCACTAAGAACAGGGTGTGAAAGAGCTTGAATCCTTCACCCATGGCCATTGTGGAATGTCTTCAAGTTGTAGGGTTACAAGCTCGTTTCACAAATGATGAAGAGTAGCAATTACTAAGGTGTGGGTGCTCAATTTTTCTCATAATGTAAAACCCTATATATAGTTTGATTGAAAAACTATATTTAGAAATGACCACACAATTTAGAAAGGCTCTTAAATTTTGTTGGTTCGGAAGTATTCAAAGTATAGAATATTTGACTATTTAATTTCTAATTTTTCTCTCCCTTCATTTGAGAGTCATCAAGGATAATTATATTTTTAGATAAAAACATATCGTTACTAATCTCTCCTGCTTTTGATGTGAAATAAAGTGATATTTTATTTCATTTCATGAACTCAATATTATTTGATAATATGTACGAGATTTTCTGGCAGATGGATTGTACTTAGATTGAATTATTTGTCTCATTCATACCATCCATTTATACCATAAGAATTAAGGTTGCCACATCTATTTGTAGTTTTGAGATTATATTTGAGGCTATGAGAAATTACAACGTTATTCTCATTTCTAATTCTAAGACAATGAGATGATGAGAAACAATACTGTTGTGAAGTAGCTAATTTGCATATGTTAGATACCATGCCAAGTAGGTGAAACATGAACATGATAAAGGTTCGGGTAATGCACTAAACGACACTCTATTTTATGACCAGTGATTAATATCGTACGGTAGAATGTTGTGATCATGTAGGGATGATTAGGAGATTTGTTATGAGTATTTGCATGATCAGGCCAGATTATACGATCACTTCCTCACATTTGACCCGAGAACTACATGAACGTCACCATCATAATGTGCATGAAAGCCTATTTTTCCTCCACACTGATGACGGGGAGTTAATATGTATAGGGCAATCTAACTAGATTAGCTTATGTTCCACAAGTATATCATTGGTGGAAACCCGTAGAGGATCTCTAACATATATACACATTAGTTAACAAACATGAGGATTGACTTATTATGAATTTATCAACTAATCCGTAGCAGCGAACTAGTTAGATCAAGAACGAAGTCACAAGAATATCATTGGTGGAAGTCAGTAGAGGATCTCTAACATGGATACACATTAGTTGACAAACATGAGGATTGACCTGTTACGAATTTATCAACTAATCCGTAGAAATGAACTAGTTGAATCAAGAACGAAGTCCCACATCATATATTATGATACATTGGTTTTATGACACAAAAATTAGTTAAAAGCCAACTAATTCATTATAGCATCAGGTACCAAACTCTGATGAATAGATCCACTACCGTGAGTTAAGTGATATGATATCACGCCCAAATAAAAGTCTTGATTGGGTTAGACCATGAAAGCTAAACCAAGTAAAAATAAAATAATGAAGCCTAAATAAGTTTAGAACATAAGAAACTATAAGTTTTTGTGTGCCAACAAAAGATTATTTAAGCTATCAAATAACTCCAGGAATGGTAAAATGATAATTATCTGATAGAATTTTTTTAGTTTAAAATAAATAAGATTTAAGAGATACAAGCAGGAAAAATAAAAATAAAAATAATTTATATTTATTACATCTAATGTAATGTTTAAGTTTTTAATATAAACGTCAATAGAATAGAAAATGACTAACAAATTGAAAAAAGATGACACAAGATAGAAGTGTCTCTAATTCGTAGGATCAACTCTATGGCACTGCTCTCGATCCAATCCCATCATCGATCAACTACTAATCCTATCTGACAAACTTGTAAAAAAGGAGTATAAGACTCAATAAGTAGCCTACTTATCGACTTTTAATCACGACATGATTGATGTTAAAGTACTATCTCTATGACTTGACCAAGAGCTTAACATAGTTTTTTTTATCATGAAGACCTTGGTCCTAAATCAATGGTCACGAGTCATGATACTCGTTTAATCCTTGTACCTAACCCTGTTATGTAGAAAAAATACTCCCTATAGAAGACCTAAAAAGGTTCATGAATCTAAACGTGTTATCCTTTAAAAAAAAAAAAGAAAGAAACATCAAACACGACGTCCTCCAAATAAAACATTGATAAGATATCTTGCAAGAAACACAAGTAGGGTAAACCTGCTAGAAACATGGACGCAATGCGCTACAAAAAATATGTGTAAGGCATCTGATCAAAGTGAGGAAACCATGTGATCATAATGCATATCATGGTAGTCTTAGTGAATTAGGACTTGAGTTGTGCTTTTTTGGGGACCAACCTATATTTCTTGGTTCTTGACCTTAGAGCGACATCTTGAGGCCATAAGTGTATTTTGGTCCCTTTCTACCCAAATCTCGGTTTATGATCTAAACTTCCTCCAATTACCTTCAAACTTTATAGTCTTTCATATCCTTATAATTAGGCCTAATATAGATTCTTAAGTCATTTGGAGTCCATCTAAGCAATAAAATATCTTAAAGACACGTAGAAGTATTTTTGTCATTATTCACCCATCTTTGTTTGGGTCCTAAACCGTTTTTTTGGTTACTTTAAAATGTTTTCTAATAATTCTTAACCTTAAAACTATGCTAAGTATAAGATGTTAAGTAATTTGAAGTTTATTTAGGACTTGAAATAACTTAAAGATATAGTAAGGCCATTTTGGTAATTTAACCCTTCTAATTTGTTTAGGCACTAAACATGCTACTACTCATTACTACTCATTGCTTGGGAAGGTATATAGAAAAAGGTGTAAATAATAAAAAATATAAGTGCAAGTATATACTATATGATATGAACCAAGACATTAATTAAGCGATATAAACTTAAGATGTGAAGAAAATGTTGTTTAAATTATTACAAGATATTGCAATTCATGCCATGTTAAACGAAGAATAAATATTAATTTGTTCTTAGATAGTAACAGATTTTGGGTGAATGATAATTTAGAGTTATTGTGTTTCTTTAATGTAATTAAGGATTATTTACATAGTGGCTAATTATGATCCTAAAATAAGAAAATTACCTCTATTAGAATGTCTCAAGGAAAGTGATTTTATTTTGAAGCTATATAAAATCATGTATGTTGCTTTTATAAACGAGACTCAAAAAATGTAGTAAAATTAACAATTTTCTTTTATTTAGTCAATCACTAAGTTTTTTTGCAATTCTATATAGTTTAGATTGAACGTTTATGTAACAATCCAAAATTTTCTACTTAATTTAAGGTCGCTACTGTATACGTGTCATAAACATTGAATGCAGAAGACTTCATTTAAATTCCATAAAACATAACCTTTATCATAAAACACAGTCATGGACTTACGTGTTTCGAAAACATCTTTAAAATGACACAACAAAAAGACTAAATAAAATGAATAAGAGTTTAAGTTAAAAACATCCTATTCTAGCCTAAGTCTAAGAAAATAAATACCACTATCCTATGCATGTGCCATGGTCTTGAGTTGCGATGTCGTCGTCAGCCGTACAGGAATGTCTTGCCTTAACTTGAAAAATGTAGTAGCACATGGTTTGAGTATTTAAAGAAATACTCAGTAAGTGACCCCACTATTGGGGTTAAATGCAACAATCACATGCAACGAGATGATGGGACCTATCTTTCGTTTCGTTTCATTTTCCCTGCGATGCTATCCTAACGGGTAAACTTTAGACGTGTACCATATACTCTACACACAGCCCATACGTGCGAGTACGGGCTCACCAGCTAGTTCGCACACCGCTGGGCCACTTTCCTTATCCGGTGGGCATACTCTAGGAGCCCGGAACCCGTTAGAACTAGTAACCATCACAGCAATGCTATGCAAAGCATAACGATCGTTGTCCTGCCAATAGATGTACGCGTCCGTACCCTCGTGATGGGTTAGGGGTATCCCCCCAAATGCATGAGCACACATAATGCATGAGGTCCCAAAGCTTTTCCTTTTTCATTATCCTTTAATACAACCCCGCTAGTATTATGTACATATCATATCCTTTTTCATATCCTTTCAGATATCGCTCATCATTCATAACATATCGTTTCTCATTTTTCAGTTCTCAAATCATACATAATTCTAACGGGGTTATATTTCATGTCATTTATCATAATTTCATGTCATTTATATTATGCTGTATACACACAATTTAAGAGACCTAAAATAACGTTCTATGCTTTTAACATAACATTTCATCATATACACATCATACCATGACATATTGCATCACAATGTATCATATCCGAAACAAGTCATAACGTAAACACTTCGTAGTCATATCGTTCTCTAACTTATCATAGCCTTAACGTTCTTATACCTATCACAGACATATCATTACGTGAACGTACCTTAGTCATATCATCACAAGAACTTAACGTAACGCTATTGTTCTATCCATCCTAACGCTATCGTTCTATCAATCTATCACAAACTTATCCCTTTCTACCCGTAACCTAACCGTATTCTTCCATCAATGTCTCTTATCCATATCACTCCGGTATGTAACCTAACCTTAACGTTTCATGAACGTATTTTATCCCTATCGTTACATTTCATTTTGTGTATCCTTCTTGTATCCTATCTCAAACATATCCTTGAACACATCGTACCGTAATTATTATCATACAATTCACATATTATAACATATACATAACATATGCTTTATTATAACATATACATAACATATAGGAAGCATATCGATCCACAAACAATTCACACATATCAATATATATGACACGTGCAAAACCACAGGGCACGTGTCAACATCAAATATAACCATGTCGATAGTAAGGTCACTTATCTGGTTAGCTTAGGCTGATGTTCCGTCATTATCCTTAATGAAAGTCCATTGAAATCCAAGTCAACCTATGTGAGCCCATGACATCAGTTTCAAATTTGAATTTCTACAAAATTGTTTCTCTAATTTATGTTGACCCATGTGTTATACTTCATGTGAACGTTAGAGTCTTGAACGTTAGAGTCTTTGCCTGAGTTAGGTCTTGAAATACTTATATTTGTTTGTTATAGTATTATTTTCATACAAACCATTTAATACTCATTAAAATTTTCTAGATATTCTATTTTCTATTACGGTGTTTAATACCCTTTAACATTTTACCGATAATTTCAATTATATTCACAATTTTCCCTCCCTATCTCTTACTGTGTTTTCCTTCTTTTAATTATCTCTCTGTTTCAAGATGGCTTTTAATATCATTAAATAAAATAAAAGGAAAACTACTAACCTCTTCGAATGCAATCTCTTTCTAGCAAAATATCTCTTACTAGCGAAACTTAATCTAAACCTTTTTGTGTTTGTTTTTGCAGGAGATAAGAAATTTTGATAAATTAAATCTGTTTAACCCTTTCTTTTTATTTTTGTTTGTAACTTTTTCAATTAGGTTGGCCAATTTAATGGATTTTATTTTGTTTCTGCTATTGATCATGACGTATCTTTCTAACAGCTAAATAAAACTAAATAATTGGATGAAAGAAAAGGAGATCTGAAATATAACTTACCCAGAAATCTCACATCTCTCTCCCATATAAATCTCGATCATCTCTATAAACCCATCTCCTATAAATTTGATGTGAGTCATTTTTGTTTTCTCAAATCTGACATCTTTCATTTCTGTTTCATTCCGCACGAATTGAGAGGTGTGTTGAGGAGAGATTATTGGGAAGTGACTACTGTTGAGTGGAGAGAAATGAGGGAATAATTGTTTTTATTTACTTATTTATTAATTTATTATTATTATTATTATTATTATTATTTACATCATAATAATTTTTGTTTATAATAATTTTTATTTGTTTATTTATTTATTTATTTATTCTGGGCTGATACAATTTAGAATCATTCAAGTTTAATATGATCGAACTTACTTGTGGAGTGATTTAAATCTCAATCAAGTGTTCTTACTTTGAGATAATTGATCGACTTGGAGTGATTCCGTATCATTAGGGTCAAGTGTTCTTACCTTTTTCCTTAGTCAATACTAAGTTTCTTTACAATTCTATGTAGTTTAGATTTCATGTTTAGAATCATTCAAGCTAAACATGATAGCTATTGCTTTTGGAGTGAATCGAATCTCAAACAAGTGTTCTTCACTTGATATATTTGATCAATAAGGTAATGTAAATCTTACTTCCTTTGTAGTGATTCCTTACAATTTGGTATCACAACCTTCCATATGGTTGATTCTTTATCACTATCACAAGTATGAATTAATAACTGAATTACTCATCTTAAGATTACATTTCCCGTCTTAGGATTTAGCTTCTAAACATTTTCACATAAAATAAGATAAATACAACAATAACTATGTCTTGTTGCATCATGAAAGTATACAAAGATGATCTAGGAAATAAGAAAATGTCTACCCCTATAAAATAAGTTTTTCCCTTCAAGTAGATTCATAGATGATGAAGGGCACCCGCTCGATTCTAATGCATTCTTCTATGCTCTGTTGCTAATCGTCAAAGTGTTCTTACTTCTACTATACCTAGCAATGTTAGTGGGATTTGAGCCCTATTCCTTGTCGGATACGATGAGCTATGGATCTTTTAGATCATCTCCAAAAATGTTCGAAATTCAACCGCTATGTTTAGATTCGATAGAATTTTTTCAAATTTATAGTGCAAGACGTCTGGTAGTTTGAGCAAGGGTGTTTTTGTAATTTCGTTAACTTTTAGGGATATTTTTCTAAATTGAATGTCTTTATTATTTTAATATTATTTGACAAAAAGTATAAAATTTTCTAAAACTTTGGTCATTAAATTGGGAAATTTTATAATATTAAAAAAAACATCTATTTTTAAACTTTTTCTAAACTTTCCTTTATTATTTCCTTTTCAAATCTTATACAACTTATTTATTTATCTTTAATTGAGACCATATAACCTTCTACGTCAAAGCAACACAAGAGCATTCGAGATCTGTATGTCACAATCATACTATGAATAAAGTAGGTTGTAACCCTTACGCAAGCAAAGCAGTGACCCTCAAGTGAAAACTAATCGGCCACACGAACGCCAAGATAGAAAAGTCCATGAGATGATCGAGGAGAACGGAAAATCATCCAACACACCAAAAAGATGTGCAAGAAAAACAAGTTAAGGCATAGGCAAGATAGAGACAACGATGTCAACATGAATATCAATAATAGGTTTTGTGAAGGATCATAAAGGGCCCCAAGCCTTAACCACTAAAGCCAGAGTTTTAGAGAGAATTTGGGTATACTACCTTTTAATTAAGTTCGTGTCTATAAAATATGAAAGCCCACCAAATTTTGTGTTAATCAAACACCAGACGGATGATCAACGACACCATATGATGGTTCACCTAAATCATGTCAACACTTGCTAGATTTAAAATGCCTCAAAATATACTTTAGAGGAAGGCATTGTTTCTGATCCCCCACCACCCTTGGGTCCTATAGCCTAAGCGAGCTACTATGTGGCATATGCACTGGTCACAGTAAAAGAAAACGTTGCTAGACGAGTGTCTCGAGCAAGTGTTACCTTTTTTTAGTTTCAAAAGATGAATAGTAAAATTTTTATTAATGCAATTTTTTTTATTTGTTTCAAAATTTAAATTGAATTTTAAAAATATTTACCAGATGAAAATATTTAATTCATACGTGAAAGTATTAAACTTCTCGGTAGAAATAGTATTCCGTATAAATGTTTATGTAGAAATAGTGTTCCGCATAAATGATTATGAAAGTATTTTCTATTAATGATGCAATAATTATTGGATATTATTAATTTTGAAAGATATATAGTACTTAGTTTCGTTAATAAATTAAATAAATTAATTTTTAATTGATTACTTTTAAATGTTAATTTTTAAAAATGATTAATTTCTTACTCTATATTCATTGTTCCTTGTTACTATCCCATCTATATTCATTGTTCCCTTGTTACTATCCCATCTATTTTCATTGTTCCCTTGTTACTACGTGACCTGATCGATTCGATTTGGCAAATTTGGCACTTCCATCTATTTTCATTGTTCCCTTGTTCTTACATACCTGATCAATTCGATTGGGCACTTGCGACTCTCCATCTATTTTTATTGTTCAACTTGGGAAGGAAAGAAACGGTTGTATCCATCTATTTTTATTGTTCAACTTTATTGTTCAACTTGGGAAGGAAAGAAACTGGTTGTATTCAGCTATAAAGTTTATTTTGTACCATTTTTTTTTCTTTTTTTTTTTTTTTTTTTTTTTTTTTTTTTTTTTTTTTTTTTTTTTTTTTTTTTTTGTTAATGGGAGTTTATATGGTTCTAATGAGTTTAAATTTTGAAACATGGCTAATCAATTGTATCCTATAGCATTGGAAATAATATTCTATATCGGATTTCTTATTGCTTTTGCTATCAAATCACCGATTATACCCTTACATACATGGTTACCAGATACACACGGAAAAACACATTACGATACTTGTATGCTTCTTGTTTGANAACATAAAAAAAAAAAAAAAAAAAAAAAAAAAAAAAAAAAAAAAAAAAAAAAAAAAAAAAAAAAAACTCTATCCTCCTTAAAACAATTACAAATGTCGACTTAAAATCAAGCAATTATAAGTGTATCTGTTGCTAGTGGATGTAAAGAAGGAGAAAGAACTAGGACAACAAGTGGAAGGCAGAGCTAAGCAAAATTGTCAATTGACACTTTACAAAGTTACAATCAGCTCTTATTTTGGAGTTAGAAATTTTCATTGCTATATATATATATATTATTTGTGGAGAACTTTCATTGCTATATATATAAAGAAAGGAATTTGGCTATTAGTTGAATTGGATAAAATTGTATGTTTGAACAGATGCCTTAGTTTTGAATCATAACACCCTATTATTATTTAATTCGTCAAAGATTGAAAAATAGAATTATAATAAATTTTATTACTTCAAATAATTTGATTTTAGAGAATTTTACAAACCAAATTATTTATGTATTAGTGATGTTTTGTATTAATGCATGGATAAATTTATTTGGTATGGTCTTTGAGTAGATTGTAAAACCGTATTTCATTAAGTTTCAAAAATAAAGGAGAAAATAAATATGAGAAAAAAAATATAGAAATAATGAATTTGTCTACAAAATAGTGATTCAATTTGGCTTAGGTTTACTAAAGAAACCTCCATGTACATCAATGCTACTCTCATGCTTGTGTGCTACTTCCAATTGGTGTAATGGTTGTGGTTTGAGTGCTTCCAACTGGTGCAACTTTCGGGGTTGGAGTAATGCCTCCAGCTGATGCAACCTTCGGAGTTAGAGCAATGCTTTCAGTTGACGCAACCTCTGGGGTTAGAGCTTTGGGAGTTTGAGCGATGCTTCCAAATGGTGCTGCCACTAAAACTTTTGTGCTACTTCCAATTGGTGCAATAATTGGGGCTTGTGTGTCATGTGATCCAAATGCACGAAATGAAAATTAATGATCGAGATTTACGACACCAGTTTCATCCCCAAAAGTGGCACCCACTTTTGCACAATATTGCCAAGCAATCACTAAGAAAAGGGTGTGAAAGAGCTTGAAACCTTTGCCCATGGCCATTGTGGATTGTCTTGAAGTTGTAGGGCTACAAGCTCTTTTCACAAATAATGAGGAGTAGCAATGGCTAAAGTGTGGGTGCTTGGATTCCTCTGATAATGTGAAGCCCTGTATATAGTTTGATGAAAAAACTATATTTAGAAAAGACCACAAAATAGAATGGCTCTAAAATTTTGTGGATTTGGGAATATTCCAAGTATAAAATGTTTGACTATTTAATTTCAAATTACTAATTTCTCCCTCCTTCATTTGACCGTTATTAAGGATAATTATATTTTTAAATAAAAATATACCATTGCTAACCTTGGCCACTTTTATGTTTAATAAATTAATATTTTTAGGGCACTTTTATGTTTAATAAATTAATATTTTATTTTATTTCATTCTATAATATGGTAGAGATTTTCCTCTCTGTGAATGGTACTTGATTGAATTATTTTGTCTCATTCATACAACTCATTTATAGCATGAGGAATAAGGTTGAGGCCATTGTTTGAAGTTTTGAGACCAAGTTTGTGATCGTGATAAATAGTAAGGTTATTGTAATTCTTTGTTGTTTTGACACCATGTTTCAAACAGTAAAAAAAAAACAAGATTATCGCCACTCTTTGTAATTCTAAGACCACGAGAAACAATCTTGTAGTTTGGAGATTATGAGAAACAGTAAAATTTTCTCTACTCATTGTCTTTTTGAGAACATGTTTGAGACTATGAGAAAGAATAAGGTTATTGTCATTTCTAAATCTAAAATCATGAGAAAGAATGAGGTTAGCACCACTCTTCATAATTTTGAGATCATGAGAAACAACAATGTTGTCGTGTAGCTAATTTGTATGTGCTAGATACCATGCCAAGTAGGTGAAACATGAGCATGATAAGGGTTCAGGGTGTATGACCAGTAATCAATATCATACGGTTGGGTGTTGTGATATTGTAGGGATGATTAGGAGACTTGCTAAGAGTATTTGCATAATCTTGCCAGAATATGGGTTACTTCCTCACATTTGACCTAAGGACTACATGGACGACTAGTTGGCAAACATGAAGGTTGACATTTCAAAGAGTTGTCAACTAATCTCTAATAGTGAACTAGGTCACTCCTCATAGATTAGGATGCATTGGTTTTATGATATAGGAAATCATTAAGAGCTAACTAATTCATCCTAGGATCCCTTACCTAACAGTAATAAATAGATGCACTTTAGTGATTTGAGTGTATGATATCACACCGAGACGAGAGACTTGAATATGCTAGACCATGAAAAACTATGGAAACTAAACCAAGTAAAACATTAAAGCCTAAATAGGATGAGAACCTAAGAAACTAAATGTTTTTTTATTTGGGTGCCAACAAAACCCTATTTAAGCTACCAAATGACGGCATGGGTGGCAAAAGGATAATTATAAGCTAATATACTATAGAATTTTTCGAAATAAAATAAGATTTACAAAATAAAAACCTAAGAAAATTATATTTATTACATCGAAAATAAAGTTGAAATTTTTAATATAAACAAAATTACTAAAAACACGTAATTAATATGGTACATTCAAGAGTCAAAAAGGCAGACACAGTCCTACGTCAGTCACTTTGGTCACTTTGCTAACTCCATTAAATCACTTACTTTATTAGTCTAAACAATAGGATTTCATAGTTGATCTGTCAAACGTTTGTCGACCTCTTCCTCTACCTTGCCCTCGAAAGCCACCACGTCCTCTTCCTCTACGTTCAAAACTTCCATCATGTGTGACTTTAAAGCTGGTTCTTCATCACAAACATGGTCATTCATAGTTTTTGGCTTTTAAATCCTTCAACTTAAGATCCTCAATTGCTTTCTTTTGTCCAGGAACAACTTCTCCTTCTGATGCTCCAAAAATTTCTTGCTCCACGACACTCAAATGTTATTTTGATCTGAGAATGTTTTCCATCGTCATAAACCAGTGATCATAATATCCATCAAACTTTAGAATCGATGGCTGCACAAAACTACTCTCCGTCGCTGTCACAAAACTACTCTCCGACGCCATATTGGTCCTCTTATCTTGAAAAGGGTGCCCCTGACCCCAACTGTATAAAAATAAAAAATTAAAAAAAAAAAATCAATGTACAATCAAAGTTATCAAATTTATGTCCTTTGATGAACTCAATAGTTATATATCAACAGAAAAAGAGAAAAATAGCTGATAAACGCTAACTATCAGATCATATACTACAACATAATATAGCCTCCTAATCTTAATCTCTATCTTGAATTAGCTACAGATATTCTCAATCATTCTCCTAGACTAAGAACTGTGGTTGGCAAACTGTTTTCGATCATCTAATATCAAGACTACGTTATAAGCATCTACAAATTTCTCATGAAATCTCAAAGGTGGTATGGTCAAGGTGTTCGTATTTTCTTTCATAATATTTTTACAAGATTCAATGATGGAATGATTAGATGATGAGCAAGCTCTCAAGTTAAAAGATCTCTCTCCATTATCACTAACAACGATCTTTGGCACATGCCCTTCATTAGAAGAACCTGTCGAACTATTTCCTTTCCAACTACTTTTACTTGACACATGCCCTTCTTTGGAAGAACCTGTCGAACTATTGTCGAACTATTTCCTTTCCAACTACTTTTATTTGACGGTAAATAAGATCTTCACGAAGGCGACATAAGACTACTGGCCAAAGTGATGATATATCCTTGTTCGAGTTATCCTCTAAAACTTCTTTAAATGAATCAAGAACTTGATGCTTAGAGTATCCCATGCACATAAACCTCTCAATAAATCATTTATGCATGAACCAAGAAGTGATCAGCCAGGATATTCACTCGTTCCAATCAAATTCAATGGAACAAATTACCAATGGTGAAGTAAATCATTTATGCATGAACCAAGAAAACCACTGAAGTAAATCATTTATGCATGAACCAAGACAACCACATTGGGAGGCAGCTGTTCGAGTTCTGAGATACATCAAAAACAGTCTATTTCTTGGTTTTGCATCTTCTCGGGAAATTCAATTATTTCTTGGAAGTCTAAAGAGCAAACCAATTTGTGATCTTAAGTAGAAGCCGAGTACTAAGCTATGACAAATACTTGTTTAGAGTTAGCTTGGCTGATATACATTCTTCAAGACTTGAAAGCTTTCTTGTTTGAACCAGAATTGTTGTATTGTGATAATCAAGTAGCATGGCATATATAGAGTAAATCCAGTTTTTCACCTCATTTGTAGAGTATTATGAAATTTGAATTAAGATATAAAGTTATTTGTAGAATATATTTATATAGCTCTAATAGTTAGGATTTTCCCCTCATTTTTAGCAATTGGTTTGTAGGTTAAGAATAATGCTCTGAATACCCTGTTAAAATGAGAAACTGGAGTGAGAATGAAAGTCAAGAGAAAATGAGAAACTGGAGTGAGATTGAAAGTCCGAAGAAACATAGGTGGGATCAAAAGTCCTAGTGAGATCTAAAGTTTTATTTTCATTACGTCCGATAAACATAGGTGGGATCAAAAGTCCCGAGATTTAAAGTCTGAGAAACATAGGTGGGATCAAAAGTCCCAATGAGATCTAAAGTCCGACTTTCATTAAGTCCGATAAACATAGGTGGGATTTAAAGTCCGAGAAACATAGGTGGGATCAAAAGTCCCAATGAGATCTACAATCTGATTTTCATTATGTCCGAGAAACATAGGTGGGATCAAAAGTCCCAGTGAGATCTAAAGTCTAATTTTCATTAAGTACGATTTTTATTAATGTTCAACATTTAAATAGAATACAGACTACAAACTAGATCTTCAAAATAAGATAAGATATTCTATAACCAAATCTTAAGATAAAATAAAATATATCAAATATAAAATCCTAATTCTAATATTTTCACTTATTTTTTGAATTTAGTTGATAGTATTGTATCCTAGTGACTAACATTAATCAATATGGAATTTTGAATCCCACCTTTTTTATTTTTTATTTTTTTCCTCATTCTTAACTTTCCATTACAATATTTATTTTGTTTTTCCATTTCCGCATAAAGTGAGCAAAACTCACATTTCGTCACCATATAGTTTGGTTGATGTTTTTTTTTTTTTCCTCTTTTTTGTCAGCAAAAAATTAGCGAAGGACCATTGAAAAAGTGTAATGGTGACCGAAGTTGAAGAGAATCAAGAGAATCGTATGGCATTGGGTAAAGATCTGGTATCCATATTTTGTTGAGACTCATGCCTAATAAAAGATCCATATAACAGATATTTCTTAAAAATCAGATATATATGTGGTAAATATTTCAGAAATATATGGGAGAGATTTGTTTGGTTGATTATATTTAGTACGTGGTTAAATCTATTAAAGCTATATTTAGTAAACGGAAACCATATATACTCGATTAGTAGGTGCTCTCAAAATATACTTTCTTCATTCTCTTCTCTCCTGTGTATATACCTGAAGTCATCAATACAAATCCTTTAGCCAGTATGCATTTTCTCTTCTATTTCTTTGTGTTCATCTTGATCGAGTGTGTGTATTGTTGTCCGATCCTAACAGCTTACTCCTCATTCCAAGTTCAGTGCTTATAAGTGTTCGAGTTCTAATGATGAGACAAGACATATGGACGATGTTTCTTATGCAAATGTTGTGGGTACTTTGATGTATGTTATGGTGTATACTTGGCTTGATCTTTCACACGCAGTAAGCATAGTGAGCCGTTACATGCATAATCTTGGCAAAGAGTATGGATAGACTGACAAATGGATTCTCAGGTACAGTTTTGGGACTATCGATGTTGGTATCAAGTTTCAAAGAACCAGAGATGTTTAATCTTGACAACCTTGTAGTTGTCTATTTGGATTCTGACTATATTTGTGATTTGGATAAGCAATGATCCACTATTGGTTATCTATTCACTAAGGCTAGTGGACTTGTTTTCAATATTGCAGTCTATTTTTGCATGGTATACCACTGAAGCACAGTACATGACAGTTTCTGAAACTTTTTAAAAAGCTATGGATGCATGAGTTCGGTATTACTCAAGAAAATCTAGAGATGTTTCATGATAGCTAAAATGCTATCTGTTTGTCAAAGAACCAAATCCATCAGGTTCGTACTAAGGATATTGATGTTTGATTTCATTTTATTCGAAAAATTATCAATGAAGGGGACATTCGTTTATTGAAAATTGGAATTAATAATAATCCTGCGGATGTGTTGACAAAGGTGTTTTCTCATGAAATGTTCTGGCTTTGCCAAGATCTGATCAATGTTGGATGGAAGAAGTAGTTTGTTGACGTGGTGGCAGTTAAACCAGTTATCTGCTTGAAAATCTTCTGACAAGGTGGAGATTGTTGTGAATTGTCATGAAGAATCGGTTCCTGAATTCTGAACGCTTTTGGAACATTACCCTCCTCTATTCATGCACCTATTGGGATTTATTTCGTTCATCTTCCATGTGATACATGAATCATATTTGATTCATGTATGAACTTTAATGATTCTATGTCTATGTAAAGGATTGTATTGGATGGTTGAGAGACATGGAGATTGAGTGCCATTTCGTAGTTACCTAGTAGGATTTGATGAATTTTACCCACGATCGAAATATCTTGAAACAAGTAAAAGAAGCAAAGGAGAAACTTGAGTGGAGAGATTTTTTTGGAACAAAGTAATCTGAAGAACTTAGCTTTACAATTCTCTTTGTTGTTTTTGTAGTGAAATGGGTATATCTCATTAGTATTTACAGTGGAAAAAGCATTAACTAAGTTACTGAACCTTCTTTTTACAGTGGAAAAAACATTAACTAACTTCTTGAACCTTCTTCAGAAGTTAAGAACCACTAATAATCTTCCTAATTAAAGTACAAAACTTGCCCACTCTTTGGAAACTACTAACAATTCTCCTATAGTTGTTCCATAGGTTAGTAATTTATTTTACTAAATCTACTAACAATTTTTTAAAGGTTACTCCATAAGTTAGTAACTTGTTCTACTAAGTATATTAACAAATCTCCTAAAGTTACTATGTAAGTTAGTAACTTGTTCAACTAGCTCAATTTTATTGGCTCACAAAATCTTCCGTAAACTTGATTTGTTCAAGATTTTTCGCTCCCAGCAATTCCCGTATCTCTACAAACTTAACTCTTGTTAGGGTCTTGGTTAGAATATATGCACGTTTCTCTCTAGTGCATACGAACTCCACAATGATTTATCTTTTCTCAACACACTCACAAATGAAGTGGAAGTGAGTGTCAATATGTTTGTTGTGTCCATGAAATAATGGATTCTTCATTAGTGCAATAGCAGATTTATTGTTGGTGTAAAGAATTACTAGCTTTAGTTTACTTCTAGTCAATTCGCTCAACAAATTTCTCAGCCATAATGCTTAACATGATGCCACAATTGTTGCCATGAACTCGGTCTCACTAGAAAATAGGGCCACAGTTCACTACTTTTCAGATTGCCAAGAGATCAAATTTTCGTTGAGATAAAATGTCATTCCAATAGTGTTTTTTCTTTTGTCAATGTCTCTAGCTAATCACTATCGATAAAACCATATAGTTCTTCAGCGCCTCGCCCTCTTTGATACTTCAACCCGTAGCTTGTGGTTCCCTTCAATAACGGAGAATGTGCTTAACCACCCGATGATGCATCATAGTGGACTTTTCCATGTACCTACAAACTATTCCAATAGCATATGAAAGGTTCAGATGAGTATGAGTCAAATACGTTAGACTTCTGATGATGCGTCTATACTTAGTAGAATTCACCAAGCTTCCTTTAGCATCTTTCCTGAGTTGTAACTTTGCTTTTATGGGATACTTGGTTGGTTTGCAATCTTCCATCTTAAATTGTTACAACAACTTCTTAGCATAGACTAATAGCTTTAGCATGATACAATCTTTCC
The DNA here is from genome assembly GCF_002738365.1 of Cucurbita moschata. Classification (NCBI taxonomy): domain Eukaryota; kingdom Viridiplantae; phylum Streptophyta; class Magnoliopsida; order Cucurbitales; family Cucurbitaceae; genus Cucurbita; species Cucurbita moschata. Next base: position 1,914,979 of record NW_019268556.1, on the reverse strand, counting down.
TTTGGTCCATTTCAATATCAAGGTAGTACGTCAATAACCTAATATCAATCATCTCAAATTCTTTCATCATTTGTTGCTTGAACACTTTGATGTCTTCCACACTCGTACCAGTGACGATCAGGTCATCAACGTACATGCCAATTATGAGTATTTCAGCCCCATTATTTCTTGTATACAATGGTTGTTCTACTTCATGAAGATTAGACTCTTTAACCTCTTGTCCTATGTTCCATGCCCTCGGTGCTTGCAATAAACCGTAGAGCGCCTTTGACAACCTGTACACTTTGTGCTCTTCGGCTTTGATGACGAACCCTTCAGGTTGGGCAACATACACTTCTTCTTGGAGGTCATCATTTAGGAATGTTTATTTGACATCCAAGTGATGGACCTCCCACTCGTGTTGAGCTGCGACGACAAGAATCAACCTTACAGTGCCCAATCTAGCCACATGCGCGAAAACCTCCTCAAAATCAACTCCTTGTCGTTGCACGTATCCCTTTGCCACGAGTCACGCTTTATGCTTGATGACATTTTCTTCTCTTCAACTTAAACATCCACTTCAAATTGGTGGGGTTGTGTCCAGATGGTAAGTTAGTTAGTGCCCACATCTTGTTCTTCTCAATGGCTTCAAGCTTATTTTTCATGGTCTCCTCCACATTGTCTGAGTTGTTGTCACACGATAAGTTGTCATCTCCTCAGTCGCGAGCAACACTAACTCATCGGGATCCAATTCTTCTTCAAGTGTATCCGCATAAATTTCGAACAAAAGTTCTTTGGTCCATCCTCTGTTGTGGATCCTTATATGCTCTCGCCTGAGCTCCCTTGTTCTAGAGAGCCCATCACGCCTTTTAGCGTCACCAATGATGACATTTGTGGACTTGTTGGGGTTGCTGTAGAGGCACTTTCTAGGTTGTTTGCGTCTCTCTCTTCTTCTAAAGTAGTGAACTCTGCAATAGTCTGCTTGTTATCGCTAACGCTGCACCACTCCCACTTTTCTTCGTCAAATACAACCTGAAGAATCTTAGGTACTCTAAGTGAGGTATCTTTCCAAACATTACTTCATAGGGAGTGCGAGTGTCAAGGGCCCTTGTTGATAAACACTTTAGAAGATAAACGACATGTCATATTGTTAGATAAATCACTATTTTAGGTTAAAAGTCATTCCTCCTATTTTTTAGGTTAAAGTCGCATAATTAAAGTCAGTGTGGATGTACACGTCCACTGAATGGACTTTAATTGAGTTGCACTCCTTTCTATTTTTAGGATATACTCCTTTCTATTTTTAGGGTATAATTGTTAGTTAAATATCACAATTGAATAAGAAATAAAATCATCGGGTCTTCATAATCTGAAATACAGTCTCTCTCTTTGTTTTTATGTTATTTTCTTCTTCCAAGATTTTTCATCACTTTTTTCCTCGTCAATGACTTCCTCCGATTTGCTCAATCAAAATTAACGCGTATTGCCTCACTCCATAAAATCGTCGAGACTTCCATGCTCTTGACTAAGCTTCTTGTCGTGTTCATTATGGTGCGATTTCTTCGTTCGACCACATCGTTTTGTTGTGGAGTGTACTATGTGTTAGGTTATGGAGCTTGTTGGTTATTTATAACTTTGTCATGATAAATGACATATAAAGTAAATCGTCATAAATAGTAAATCGTCAAATAGTAAATAACTATGTATAATAAAAAGCTATATCCGGTAAGCTATATGGATAGCTAGTTATATATAGTAGATGGTTATATGTAGTAAAGCTATGTAGTAAGCTCAACCATATATATCCTCTCAGGCAGAGCTTTGAAAATATACTTTTTATATTCTCTATATTCTCTCTTATACATACTCATCAATACAAAACTTTTAGCCAATATTCTCATCGCTTTTCTCACTCCTATTTCTTTGTGTTCATCTAGATCGAGTGGTCTATTGTTCTTCGAACGTCATTACGGACAGTTAGCTCGACTATGATGAATCTAGGGGGTGCAAATTGACTGGGGATCCACACTTGCAAGTGAGAGTCGTGTGTAGAGAAATATTACACATCTAATTTTATTTGGACTGGAGGTCATCATTATGGTTTTAACGATAGATCCCTAATCATGAGTTGTATGTGTTCACCTTCCCTGACTTCAATAGTGGAGTCCACTTACATAATATTTCTTAAAATACTCCAGCCGTGTGCTACTTCTATTTCAAGTAAAGACAAGTCATTTCTGTACAGCTAACGACATCACAAGTCAAGACCATGAAACATGCATAGAATTGTGGTATTTTATTTCTTAGACTTTAATTTTATTTAGCATTTCGTTATGTTATTTTAAAGATGTCTTCAAACAAGCAAGTCCATGGCAGTGTTATGATGACGGTAATGACTTTTTGTTGGTAGAAATCTAGGATCTTACAAATACATAGCAAGTAACCCTATTCTTGAGGTAATGAAATGCCACTATAGACAACAAGTCTATGATTGGTGGGACCTAAATTCACAATAAATCTTGGACGCTAGAATTCTATTCCGAAATAAATTGGATATGCATTTACTTTATAACACACGACCCAAATATAAGCATACGAATCCATTGAGCGAGTATCAATTGTTCCTAGACTTAACTATGGGCATCTACATAGTCACACATACCAAAACCATGAAAAATAAAAGGGACACAAAATAAAGTCATTTATGAAATGAACATATAAAGTGTTGGAGTTGTGGAGAAAAAAGTAACATTCGGGAAGATTGTACAAAGAGGAAGCAGAATTATAAATCTGAGGATGACAATGATTCTATACATTCAGCAGAAGACATTGGGGATGCTCTAATCCTTAGCGTGGACAGTCTAATTGAATCTTGGATTTTGGATTCAGGTATATCTTTTCATTCATCTCCAAACAAGGAGCTGTTTTGAAATTTCAAGTCGGGAAGTTTCGAGAAGGTGTATCTTGCCGACAACAAAGATTTTAAGATTGAAGGAAAAGGGGATGTCTGCATAAAATCTCCAGCAGAAAATTAGTGGACATTAAAGGATGTCAAATATATTCCTAGTCTCAAGAATAACCTAATCTCTATTGGTCAGTTGGATAGCACAGGTTATACAACAAAGTTTGGGAAGCGTTCGTGGAAGATTGTGAAGGGTGCTATGGAGGTAGCACGTGGCACAAAATCTAGAACCTTATACACCACTACAGGGTGTATGAACATAGTTGTTGTTGTTGAGAATGCTTCAAATACAAGTCTATGACATAATAGACTTGGACATATGAGCGTTAAAGGAATGAAGATGCTGGCTGCGGAAGGAGTTTTGGAAGGTCTGAAATCTGTTGATATGAGTCCTTGTGAGAACTGCATTGTGAGCAAACAGAAACGAGTTAGCTTCACAAAGACTGCTAAAGAATTGAAGAAAAGTACCGGGACAACGAAGCTAGTGGGAGTTGAGGTTGAATTGCTGAAAGATTCACCTAGTGATGTTGTAGCAGATACTCAAGAAACTCCTAAGACTGTTGCTAAGGAACCAGAGGTGAAGCAAGTAGGAGTTGAGGTCGAGTTGCTGAAAGATTCACCTAGTGATATTGTAGTGGATACTCAAGAAACTCCTGAGACTGTTGCTGAGAAACCAAAAGTAGAGCAAGTTACACTTGAGCAGGTGTTGAAAAGATCATCCAGAACTATCAGAGTACCAGATAGGTATGCATCTTCTTTGCACTAACAATTGGTGACTAATAGAGAGGAACGAGAGCCCCTTGATGAGACCCTAGAGTTGGAGGATACAACTAAGTGGGAGCAAGCCATGGATGATGGGATGTCTAGGCTTCAAAAAATCGTTGCTCTTTCATCTGTTGAGGCTGAGTACATGGCAATAGCTAAAGCTGGAAAGGAGATGATATGAATGACAGACTATCTAGAAGATTTATGCAAGAAGCAGTGCAACTACCACGCACGGTTGCTTATGCGCAATCGCGGGTTGGGCGGTCTGGTTTGGCTCGGCTCGAGTTTACAGGCGACACGTGTCATCCTACCATGGAGTTGCATTGCTTCAGCCAATGATCGATGCGTGTCTGGCCCTAGCTGAGCTTCCCTCCGCTGCTCGTCGGCCGACACGTTACTGCCGAGTTTTTCTTCTTCTTCTCCTTCTTCACTCTCTCCTACAGTTCGTAACATAGAGCCTTTTTTTCGATTTTCATATTTTTTTGATTCCGAGTTTAGATCGGTATGGTTTCTTCGGCAAGGTTCTAGATCATGGGCTCGTCCTGGTATTTTTTTCCGTAATTTTTGCTTAACTACCAGACAGGTTAAGAGCGTCGAAAGTTCACTTACCGTTCTCGGACGATTCTCGTATCTCCACTTTTGGATCGAGATTTCGGCCAAACTTCTTCACAGATCGTGTGTGGAGTTGTTCCTAGGTGAATATGTCAACATTTTAGGACTCCATTCATATAGGAAAAGCTCAGATCTGAAAAATGTCGTTCAGGACCTTACCTCGTGAAACGTTCTTGGATCTTGACGGAGCCTCGGCCTCGCTAGCCTATCAGTCCTTGTACAGGTCTCGTCTGAAGGTGGATTCCAATAGTGGTTCGACGAAACTTCGCAGCGACTCTTTTCTGTTTCCTCTCAATTTTCTCTGTAACTTCTTTTTTCTTTTGCATGAGGTTTGATGGGATTTTCCTTGAACCCCTGTTATGGCTAGAGGGGCAAAGTGACATGTTTTGCCCGTTGACTTAGCCAATTTTTTTTTTTTTGGCGTTACACTATATTTCTAGAGACGTCATATTTGATGAGAATGTTTTTCCGTTCATGAGAGCCCCACCCAATTCTTCCCCAACCTTGCAACCAACGCACAATGCCCCTGATTTGTGCACCTTGCATTTGGGTTACAGCTGTAATAATTTGGAGAATGATCACATGCATATATTTGTGCCTATTAACTCTTTGGATGCAGAAAATCTAGTGCCCACATCAGTTTCGGAATTGCTGCCGCAATCCTTCGCGTCGCTGCTGTGCGAATCGGCGTTGGTTGTTCCGCCAATGATTGGGGCCTCAGATCCTACGCCAGCAGATGATATTGTGCAATGCCCGGTCGGATCCTCAACCGCTGGTTGACCGACTGCTTTTGCACTAATTGCTCCCCTCACAACGGTTGGTACGACTGTCCCCTCAATTGTGGATCCTACACCTACTACTCATGTGTATGGTACTCGATTGAAGCACAATATCAAAAAACCCAAGGTGCGTATAGATGGAACAATAACATATTCTGTAGTTCGGTCTTCTGCCTCTGAACCTACTTCACATATTACTGCTATGAGGCATCCCCTCTGGCGTTAGACAATGAATGATGAATTTTAGGCACTTCTAAAAAATAAGACATGGCACTTAGTTCCTTTTCGTGCTGGTCTTAACGTTATTGATTGCAAATGGATTTTCAAACTCAAGCAAAAGCCAGATGGCTCTATTGATCGCTACAAAGCACGTCTGATTGCTAAAGGGTTTAAACAACAGTATGGCGTTGATTATGATGATACCTTTAGTTCAGTTGTTAAGCCCATTACCATTCAGCTCTTATTATCTCTTGCTATTTCTCATGGTTGGGCTATTCGGCAGATTGATATTCAATATTCTTTTCTTCATAGCTTTCTTAATGAAGATGTTTCTATGAAGCAGCTCCCTGGATTTATGGATTCTCAACATCCTAGTTATCTCTGCAAGCTGGATAAGTCGCTTTATGGCCTCAAACAAGCTCCCCATGCTTGGTTTTATCGCCTTAGCTCCAAACTATTACAGCTGGATTTTACAACTTCAAAGGTTGATGTCTCTCTTTTCATTTTTAACAAGACAGGCATTCAGATGTATATCCAAATCTATGTTGATGACATTATTATCATCAGCTCATCTTCTACGGCTACTCAAAAACTTCTTACACAGCTTCGGGATGATTTTGCCATCAAGGATCTTGCCATTTTGAATTATTTTCTTGGAATTGAGGTCCGCCATACTTCCAATGGACTTGTTCTGACACAACATAAAAATATTCAAGATTTATTGTCCAGAACCAATATGCTCACCTCCAAAGGTGTGCCCACACCTATGCTTCCTAGTCAGAAGTTGTTATTGGATAGTGGTGAAAAGCTCTCGCCTGACGATACTACTCGCTATCAGAGTGTCGTTGGTGCTCTCCAATGTTTGTTTCTAACACGTCGTGATATATCCTTCTGTGTCAACAGAGTGTGTCAGTTCATGTCCTCCCCGACTTCTATACATTGGGCGGCAGTCAAACGAATTCTCCTTTATCTACATGACACTATTGATATGGGCTTGTGTTTAACAAAGTCTAGCACTGATTTTTCGAGTGCCTTTTCGGAGGCTGATTGGGCCGGGAATCCTGATGATCGTCGAAGCACTGAAGGCTATGCGATGTTCTTTGGTGACAATCTTATCTCCTAGAGTTCAAGGAAACAATCGACAGTTTCTCGTTTTAGTATGGAAGCCGAATATAAGGCAGTTGCTAATGCCACAGCCGAATTAATCTAGATCCAAGTCTTCTTGCGTGAGCTCAGGATCTCGCTAGCGCAAGCACCTTGCCTATGGGGTGACAACATTGGTGTCACTTATCTGTCTGCCAATCCAATCTTTCATCGACGGACGAAGCATGTTGAGGTTGATTATCACTTCGTTCGTGAACGAGTATCAACTCGTCAACTTGATGTGCGTCTCATATCTTCCATGGATTAACTCGCCGATATCATGACAAAGCAACTGTCAACTCCTTCTTTTAGCAGTCTTAGGCGCAATCTGAACTTAGTAGTACATTGTCTAGATTGAGGGGGTGTTTAAGTAGAATAGATCTTATCTGCACATAGTAAGATAATCTACTGATTTACTTGTTTGTTACCATGAATAAAGGAGATTCTATGATTTACTGTATTTACTTGTTTGTTACATGAATCAAGGAGAATCTATGATTTCTTGTATTTACTTGTTTGTTACATGAATCCTATCTATGATTTCCTGGATTTACTTGTTTATTACCGTGAATCCTATTATGATTTGCTGGTTTGTTACCAAATCTATGATTTGTTGGTTTGTTGCCAAATCTATGATTTCATGGTTTGTTACAATGTAATCCTCATTATACACATCTATAAATACATGAAGTCGTGACTCATGTAGGTCACAGTGCCATTCAACCTAACACACCTAAATCATGTCAACACTTGCTAGATTTCAAATGCCTCGAAATGTAATGTTTCTGCTCCCCCACCACACTTGGGCCCTATAGCCTATGCGCTCCCCCACTAGTTTCTGCACCCCCACCACCCTTGGGCAATATAGCCTAAACGAGCTACTCTGTGGCATTGCGCTGGTCACAGTGAAAGGAAACGTTGCTAGACAAGTATCTCGAAATGTTACCTTTTTTAGTTTCAAAAGATGAATGGTAAAAGTTTTATTAATGCACTTTTTTATTTGTTTCAAAATTTAACTTGAATTTTAAAAATATTTACAAGATGGAAATAAATAATTCATATATGAAAGTATTAAACTTCTAGGTAGAAATAGTGTTCCTCATAAATGATTATGAAAGTAGTTCCTATTAATGATATGCAATAATTATTGGATATTATTAATTTTGAAAGATATATAGTACTTAGTTTCATAAATAAATTAATTTTTAACTGATTACTTTTAAATGTTAATTTTTTAAAATGATTAATTTCTTACCCTATTTAGATTGTTTAGTGCTCAATATATATATTTTTTATAGTTGGAAGTTGATTACAAATATTCAACAACATAATTATGGCTAAGTTGAATTATGTAGAGCTGGAAGAAGAGGATGAAATGCTGTTAATGGCTCATATGAAAAGACATGAAGCAAAAAGGAGTGATGCTTGGTTCTTAGATTATGGTTACTCAAACCATGTGTCCAAGTGAAGGTATGTTTTCAAGCTTAGACAAGACATTTTCCCACATTGTCAAACTTAGAAATAATATAAGTATGAAAGTTATGGGAAAGGATGCAGTGAAATTAACCTTGCATGGGGTTCGTTGCACTATTAGTGATGTGTATTGGGTACCTGAACTCAAAAATAATCCGTTGAGCGTTGGACAACTACAAGAAAAATGAGTAACAGTGCTGTTTAAAGATGGAATATGTAACATTTATCATCCACAAAAAGAAAAAATAGCAGAGTCAATTATGAACACAAATAGGCTGTTTATTTTGCGTACTGAACCATCAACCACAACAAATGGAGGAAGATGCCTCCAAGTTTCAAATACGGATCAGTCAACACTTTGGCACCATCGTTATGGTCATCTCGCTATAAAGGCTTTTGCACCTTGAAACACAAAAACATGGTGAAAGGTCTGCCGCAAATTGTAGCTCCAAAGACCACCTGTGAGGCATGTATGAAAGGCAAACAACATCGGACTCCATTTCCAAAAAATGGGTAAATGGAGAGCAACGGAAAAATTGGGTTTCGTTCATGCAGATCTATGTGGTCCAATTTCACCAGCTTCAAGTGGCCAGAAAAGGTATCTGTTTTTTCATTTCAAATGTTTTAAAACAATGGTGGAAAAGAAAATTTGAATGCGTATAAAATGTTTAAGGACAGATAGAGGGGGAGAATTCAACTCTGCAGAATTCAATGATTTTTGCAAACAATAAGGAGTGAAGAGACAATTGACCACAGCCTATACCCCACAGCAAAATGGAGTGGCTAAATGCAAAAATCGCACTGTGATGAACTTGGTAAGAGCTATGCTTATAGAGAAGAAAGTGCCTAAGAATTTCTGGCCTAAAGCAGTCAGGTGGACGATTCATATTTTGAATCGATCACCCACTCTTGCAGTAAAAGACATGACACCAGAAGAGGCTTGATGCGGAGTGAAACCATCAGTAGATTATTTAAGAGTTTTTTGGATGTGTGGGACATGTCCATATTCCAGATGCTAAGAGAAGCAAACTTGAAGATAAAAGTGTAACATATGTTTTATTTGGAGTCAGCAGCGAATCCAAAGTCTACAAAATGTTTGACCCAACTACAAATAAAATTATAGTAAGTCGTAATGTAGCTTTTGAGGAAGATCATGAATAGGATTGAAAATTTTTCGACTATGAAACAAAATTGGACTGGGAAAAAAATATTGAAATTGATAAGAACACAGTCGAATGAGAAGAAATCATAAAGGAAACAATTGAACCAGTAACTACTGCATTACATTTGACAATAAGGGAGGGGAGAAATCGACATCCACCTGTATGGTTAGCAGATTATACTTCCTGGTGAAGACTTACGTGAAGAAGATGAAGAAAATATGGCATTCTTAATGATTTCAGATCCTGTGAATTTTGAGAAAGCTCCCAAAAGCCCAAAATAGAGATTGACTATGGATGAAGAAATCAAATCCATTGAAAAAAATCAAACATAGAATTTGGTGGTTCTACCAGCAGGAGCAAAGATAATAGGAGTGAAATGGATTTATAAAACCAAGCTAAATGAGTCTGGAGAAGTTGATAAACACAAAGCAAGATTGGTTGTTAAAGGCTACACACAAGAGCATAGAATTGAATATACAGAAGTGTACGCATCTGTGGCTAGAAAGGATACGGTGAGAATGATCATTGCTTTTGCCACTAAAAAAGGTTGGAAACTCTATCAGTTAGATGTCAAATCAGCTTTTTTATATGGCGAGTTAAAAGAAGATATTTTTGTTGAACAACCAAAAGGCTATGAGAAAAAGAGATGTGAGGAGATGGTGTACAAACTCCAAAAGGCTATCTACGGATTAAAACAAGCACCTAGAACCTGGTTTAGTCGAATAGAATCCTACTCCGTTATGGAAGGATTCAAAAGCAATTTCAGTGAGCAGACACTCTTCATCAAGAAAAAGGGAGGTAAAATTCTTATTGTAAGCATTTATGTTGATGATCTTTTATTTACTGGAGATGATGAAGAATTATTGGAGGAGTTTAAACATTCCATGAAGAAAGAGTTTGATATGACTTACTTAGGTCAGATGAGATTTTTTCTTGGAATAAAGGTAATACAAAGATTAGATGATAGTTTTATATGTCAAAGGAAGTATACTGCTAAAGTTTTAAATCGATTTGGCATAGAGAATTACAATTCTGTTTGTAATCCCATTATTTCAGGATAGAAAATTGGCGAAGATGAAAATGGTGCAAAAGTAGATGTAACTTTGTATAAACAAATAGTGGGAAGTCTGATGTATCTCACAGCTACTCGTCCTGATCTCATATTTGTTTTAAGTTTGATTAGTCATTTTATGACATGTTCAACACAACAACATCTTATAGCAGCTAAAAGGGTTTTACGGTACTTGAAAGGTACGGTAGATTATGGTGTATTTTATAGAAAGGGAGGAGTTAGTGATTTAATTGGTTTACTGATAGTGACTATGTCGGAGACATGAAAGATAGCCAGAGTACTTCAGACGATGTGTTTATGATGAGTGGAGAAGCAGTAGCTTGGTCTTCTCATAAGCAGCCTATAATCACCTTATCAACCACAAAAACTGAGTTTGTTGCTGCTAGTGCCTGTGCATGTCAAGCTGTTTGGATGAGGAGGATACTCAAAGAGATTGGTCACTCTTTAATAGAAGGAACAAAGCTAATGTGTGATAATACTCCAACTATTAAGCTATCCAAAAATTCAGTTCTACATGGACGTTCCAAACATATAAAAGTAAGATTTCACTTTCTCTAGAGATCTTACAAAAGAAGGAACGGTTAATTAATATTTTGTGGTACCTGAAATCAACTTGCTGATTTATTGACAAAGCCTCTAAAATTAGAACCATTTCGGAAGTTGCGTGAAGAACTTGATGTGTAGAATTTTTCTGACTTCAACTAATTCTTGATGCATAAGAATAAGTTCAAAGAATATGAAGGGAGAGATTGTTGGAAGAATTTAATTAGATCAAAATAGTTAGAGTATTTTTATGTATTTAATTTAAATATTTTCCAGATTATTTGTGTTTCTAGATTTTTTTTACCTACTTAGTTTCTATTTCTAAATTTATTGAGTAGATTTGAGGTAAGTTTCTATTTAGGGTTATTTGTAAAGCTATAAAAACTAAGTTCATTATTCAATAATATCATCACTTCACACTATAATGGTTTATATTTCTGGCTTAGTTATTCTTTTGTCAAAAGTTAACCATGCATAAAATGGTGGTATTTTATTTCTTAGGCTTTAATTTAGAATAGGGTGTTTTTACTTTTATTGTTTATTTATTTCATTTAGTATTATGTTAGGTTATTTTAAAGATGTCATCGGAACAAGTAAGTCCATGGCAGTGTTATGATGACAGTAATAACTTTTGGTTGGTAGAAATCTAGGGTCATAACAAATACATAGCAAGTGACCCTACTGTTGAGGTAACGAAATGCCACTTCAGACAACAAGCTTATGATTGGTGGAACCTAAATTCACAATAAATCTTGGACGCTAGAATTCTATTCCGAAATAAATTGGATGTCTTTACTTTATAACACACGATCCAAATATAAGCATATGAATCCATTAAACGAGTATCAATTGTTCCTAAACTTAACTTTGGGCATATACATAGCCACACATACCAAAACCATGAAAACTAAAAGAGACACAAAATAAAGGAATCTATGAAATGAACCCATAACATGCATATTTTTACATTTTTCCAAGTTCATCAATTTCTCAATGAAAGTAGGAACTCCTTTTACATCAATTTGATGAAAGAGGAATGCTATATTCATCCAAAATATGATGAAAAATAGGAAAAGTTACACCAATAATAGAAAAACCAAAATAATAAAATTACAAAAGATGGAAAGTTGAAGAAGGAAAGTGGAATATGTCAGGGAACATATTCCTTTCACGGATTTTTTTTAATTTTTTTTTAAATTTTTTTACAATTAGTTTAACGACTATTCAATCATTGAGATGATGATATCTACTAAGGTGGTTGAGAATCCAAAAATGGATCATTGAGATCATAAATCGTGTCTTCATCTTCTTCCTCTATAATAGAAGGAGAAGACGTCGAACCGACTGATGTGGCCTCTTGAAGAAGCTTTTGAAAATCAGCTTCTAAAGTTGTCTGGGCTAATGCAGCGAGTAGCTTCGACTTTGAATTAAGGAATTCAGAGGTTCTCTTCTTGGATAAATCCTGAAGGTGGCCATTCTTAGATAGCCAGACCTTTACCGCTTTGATGTCTGCATGGGTATAAGTATATTTATCCCACCATTTGATTGATAGTTTTGAAGACCTGTTTTATTTGGTCTTCGGTTTCTTTCATTTGAAAATTTCAAGTTAAAATCCAAGGAATTTGACAGTATACGCAAAAGTGCATGGTTAATGGAAATGGGATTTTGAATATATTTTGAACGAAGTAGTGGAACGATTCCTGTATTGGAACTGGAAATATATCTTTGGCTGATCCAAAGATTTTCCACCATTTGATGAACCAATATGGGTAATGAATTTTATGAGCATTCTGGCAGAATTGAATAAACCATGAGTGCTCGTAATTTTGATACCAAATGACATTGAACCATGTCATCTGATAGTCTCTGTATGAGTAAGAATGAGGAACAAAAGGTTTTGAAAAAGTCTTTTCCGTGTATGGATCTTGATTCCAATACGTCGGGTTCATGACTTTGAATATTTTTAATTTTGAATACGCGATTTTCGAAGGATCATCGCGACTCGGAATATGAGTAATTTCAACGGACTTTGTGTCGACTAGAATGAATTCATAAAACCATCTGGTTTTATGATCTTCTGGGATATAAAAGAATCCCGAAGGATAGGCTTTTTTAACGACTTCGCCGATTTTCGTGTCGTCGTATTCTGGTTCTACCAGAGCTTCTGGTATAGACACAGATTTTTGAAAATAGATCTTTATTTCAGGAACTGGAGAAAAACGAACTGGAACAACCGTGTCCGAGTAGGTCGAGGGGACAGAAGGTCCCTTTGAAGTGGAAGAGACAGTAGGTCTCGATGGAGTAACGGCAGATGGCCGTGTTGAAGAGGCAGAAGGCCTCGTCGGAGTGATAACCTCCGCCTGTTTTTGAGAAAGCTTTGCTTTAGATTTGGTCAGCAATGTGAAACCAGCATCCATCGCATAGCTGTCGGATGTCATTGGAGTAGGTGTGCTTGAAGAAGCATTGAGCTTTTTCCCTTTTTCGATCACTTTCTTTCCGGTCATTGCTGGGAGAAGGAGATTGGTTAGGGAGAATTTTTCTTTGAGAGTAAGAACTCTCTTGAGATGTAATTTGCCAAGGGGTTTTCGACCCCTTTTATAGGCAAAATTTGGAAGTCGAACCAAGATAAAATGGCTTGCCATCTAGCAAAAATTTGTTTAGACACAAGATTCTTGACATCTTTTTCTAAAACAAATTTAGATGCCCTTGAATCTTTTTTGATAACAAATCTTTTGTTAATTAAATCACTTTGAAATTTTTGTACACAAAGTAAAAGTATTTCTTTCTTTACTGTTGAGTAATTTTTTTTAGTAGAATTCCATATTTCCGAATAGAAACGGACAATGGATTCTTTCTTGTCAAAGGACTGTTTTAGGATTCCTCCATATCCAATATCGGATGCGTCGATCTCCACTATTAAACTAGCCCTTGGGTTTATCAGCGATAAACACGGAATTGACTTGACAAAGGATTTGATTTTTTGGATTGTTTTGGTGTGTTCTTCAGTCCAGGGCTTTGGATTCTTTTTTAGCCTCTAAAAAAGTGGCTTGCAGATGGGTCTTATATTTTGAAGGAAATCAGACACATAATTGAGACATCCCAAAAATCTTTGTAGTTGGGTTTTATCTGTAATTTGGTCTGGAAAGTTTGAGGCAAACTCAATGGACCTTTGAATGGGTTTAATTAGACCCAAATGAATTTCAAATCCAAGAAAACAGATTTTTGCTTGAAAAATGTTAATTTTGGGTTCAGACACAACTAAACCGTTACTTTTGACTGTCGTAAAAAATGTTTGAAGATGCTTAAAGTGTTGATCGATGTTTTGAGAAAAAATCAGAACATCGTTAATATAAACAATTGAAAAGTTTTGAAAAGGATTGAAAATATCATTTATAATCTTTTGAAATTCGGATGGAGCATTTTTTAGCCCAAATGGTATAACGTTCCATTCGTATTGTCCGAAGGGACATTGAAAGCCGTTTTGTACTTGTCTTTTTTTGAAATCTGGATTTGCCAAAATCCTGATTTCATATCAAATTTTGAAAATATTTTTGCATTTGAAATTCTTTGCATTAAATCTGATTTATTTGGAATTGGATATCTAATCCATTCCAAAATCTTATTTAAGGGTTTGTAGTTTATTACCAGTCGTGGGACTCCACGTTCCTTTTCTGCCTGGTTGTTGACGTAAAAAGCCGCACATGACCAGGGGCTCTTTGACGGTCTAATAAGACCCTTCTGCAAAAGATCATTGATTTCTGCTTTGCAGAATGTTAGTAATTCTCTATTCATTTGAATAGGTCGGGCCTTCGTAGGAATATTTTTCTCCTCGAAAGTTTTGATATAAGGAAGATCAACTATGTGTTGCTTCCTATTCCAAAAGGCATTAGGGATAGTTGAACAAATTTCCCTTTCTATTTGAGTTTGTAAAGTTTTGATTTTAGACTGGACAGTCTTATTTTGAATCTGTTCTTCTATTCTTTTGAATGAAATTTCTTCTTTTAAAAAAGAAATTTGTTTTTCTTTATAATTTAATACATTTATTGATTGAATAATTGTATTCTTTTGAAGGTTATTTATTTCACTAATCCTTATGGGGAAAGGAAGTTAAATTTTATCTTCTTTCCTAAGGCCTTTGATTCTAACCCTTTTTCAGTTATTCTAAAAGGATATAATTGAGTAACGAAAGGAGTACCTAGGATTAATTCTTGTCCTAAGTCCTTTACTAAAAGGAAGGAATTTACGAAGCAAATTCCATCATTGCAAACATGAACGTTTGATAGTTTGTAATTAATTTTGAGTTTGTTGTTGTTAGCACCTCTAAGGCCCTCAGTAGTTTTTTCAAAATACTTTGTAGGTATTAGGCCTTCTTGAATGCAATTTTGATCGGCTCCAGTATCTATGAGAGCCTTTAGTGTGATTTTGAAATCATAAATTTTTAAGGTAACGAGAGCGTACCATTTTTGATATTGAGAAGTGGTGATGGTTCCAACGAAGGAACTTTGAAAATCTTCTTTGTCCAGGTTCGGTTGCGCCGTTTTCCTTTGTTCGGGCTGCCTTTCCCGAAGATTGAGAATTTCTTGACGAAGCATATAAGATTCTGACCTAGTTTCAGATCTTAACGCCTGTACCTCTTGTTTGAGATTATTAATCTCTCTTTGTAAATCTTGAGTAGTGAGTTCCCTCGATTTTTCAAATTTTTGGAGAATAGATTGGAGTCTGTAGGGATTTTTTTCTTCCCTCTCAAGTGGCTTAGAGATTGTCATGGCATCTCTAAGTCATTGAGCAATTTTCTGTTGAATTTCTGGATCTTGAACTTTTTCTACTACTTCGAGTAGAATTTCTTGATCCTTTCTAAGGACATTTATGCATCCTTTGCATGTCCTTTTTCCCTCCTGTTCTGATTTGTATTCTGTGCTAGAATATGAATCGGATTCTTCTTGGAGTTCGAGGATTTCTCCCTCGCTTGATTGCTCTGAGTCGGTTAGGGTCAGTCGTAATAGCTGATTTTTCAGCTCTTGATCTATATCCAACTCATTGATCTTTCCTCTGATCGGACACTTGTTAGCATAGTGTCCTTCTTCATGACATTTGAAGCAAGTTTGCCTTTTCTTTCCTTTATGGGGTTTTGTAGGAGTATACTTTCTTCTTGAATACGTTGCCTTTTGAGACTGCACGGGTTTATTCCGATATGTTTCTCTAGGCCTGTATGAATGATAAGGTTTTGGATGCGTGTTAACCTTCTTTCGTCTGGAGGTTGAGGGAGCTTCTATCTCCTTGCATCCATATTGATCGCAAAATCTTCCAAGCTCTTTTATGTTTGATATCGAAGAATTGAGCTTGTTTTGAATCTTTGACTCATTACAAAGTCTGAGTCCTTCTTCTATGATGAAGGATACTATGGATCCGTATGACAAAGTCTGCCATGGAATTGTTCCATTATACTTTGTCTTAAGACCATCTTTGATCCTCCTTGAGAAGTGTTTTGGTAGTCCATTGACAGAATTCTCTTTCTAGAATTCCAATGAACTATATGTTCTAATAAGAACTTTGCTGAAGTACATGTCTTTGTACCACCTGAAATCACCTAAGGTAGGGCATTTCAGATTCATGAGTATCTCGGCGGATCTCTCCTGGTATTTCAGAGGGTCGCCGACGAAGAATTCTATGAGGGTATATATGAGGGTGTTGACAGCATCCTCTACCCTTTCATGTTGTACTTCGGTCCTAGTTGATGGACCTTCTTTGATTATTTGAGTAGTTGGCCTAACAACATAGTGGTTTAATATCTGTTGGCGAGTTGTTTCGTCGAGATATTTGTCCCACCAGTCATTGAGTTGCCCTGTAAATTCGGTTACTAAAACTTGAGCTATCTGATGGTCGAATTTATGGCCCTGTAATTTATACGCGCCTGCGGCCATCATCATCTCATTGACAACATTCATTATCAGATAGTCAGACAATCCATCGATATTCCATTCATAGATTGCTAGACCATCGTAATGAGCTTGAGTTTGCAGTGTCTTTTCTTCGAACTGGATATCCGGAAAAGACGGCTGAGGATACTAGTTTTTCTAATTACTGGTATTATTTTGACTCCTTCTAGAGATCCTTTCAATTCGATTGTAGAAAGGTTCTTCTCTCTCATTTGCAATCTCGTCTTCAGATTCTTGGTTCTCGCCGTCATTGTTAACGACATTGACAGATGAATCTTGAGGCGTCATGGCGGGATTTAGTATCCTGTCCAATTTTTCCTCTATCTTGGCCATTACAACCTCTTCTTTTGAAATCTTTTTTGTAAATATTTCGAGATTTGCCGGTCTGAGTATTGGTATTAACTCATCAACCTTTTGTATAGAGCTGCTTGCCTATTCCTGCTAAGTACCTGATTTCTTTGAGATTTTTTCCTCGATGCTCTCGAGTTGAGTAGCGATCGTGGATAAAATCTTATTTGAGTAATTGTTTTGATGCTGGATATTCTTGATATCCTTTAGGGTCGGATTACCCTTTTCTAGTCCTTCTGGAATATTTTTAAAAGGACTAGCTTTGACCTTTTCTCCGTAGTAGTTGTCGAATTCGACTTCTTCTAACGGAGGATGTTTCGAATATACCTCGCCTCTTTTGGTAGTCTTCCAACTCCTCTGGGTCAAGGTGCATATCTGCAAAATATTTTCTTCAAACCATTCGAAGAATGGTATATTTTCTTCGATGGCTTCCATATGAGAATACCACTGATCTCTTAATTCATTTCGCTCAGCCTCTTTATAGGTTTGGAAGAAGGCATTTCTTTTTGAAGAGTTGGTGGTTGACATAAAATCTACTTTCAGAAACTCTTTGTCTATCTGGAAATCAGCTGTAATGACATTTAGCTGACTTTCATAGACGGATTGAGTATCCATATAATACAATTACAATCCAAGTCTAAACAAATTTTTGCTAGATGATGAGTAAGCTCTCAAGTTAAAAGATCTCTCTCCATTATCACTAACAACGATCTTTGGCACATGGCCTTCATTAGAAGAACCTGTCGACCTATTTCCTTTCCAACTGTTTTTACTTGACGGTAAACAAGATCTTCACGAAGGTGACATAAGACTACTGGACAAAGTGATGAGATATCCTTGTTCGAGTTATCCTCTGAAGCTTCTTTAAATGAATCAAGAACTTGATGGAGTATCTCATGCGCATAAACATCTCAAGTGATTCAAGGGGAACATCGATTTTGGTAGGTGTTCTTAAATATCAAAATCTTTTATTTTGGCGGAATCGGCCAAATCCAACTTCAAAATTTTGGATGTTGATTTAACGCATCCTTATTACATTCACTAGTCTCATCAACTAGGATATTCACATGTTCCAATCACATTAAATGGGACGAATTACTAATCCTAGAGTAAATCATTTATGCATGAACCAAGAAATGATCAGCAAGGATATTCACTTGTTCCAATCAAATTCAATGGGACAAATTACCAATGGTGAAGTAAACCATTTATGCATGAATCAAGAAAACCACATTGGGAGGAAGTTGTTCGAGTTCTGAGATACATCAAAAGCCGTCTATTTCTGGGTTTTGCATCTTTGTGGGAAATTCAATTATTTCTTGAAAGTCTAAAGAGCAAACTAATTTGTGATCATAAGCAAAAGTTGAGTTTTGAGCTACGACAAACACTTTTAGAGTTAGCTTGGCTGAGATACATTCTTCATGGCTTGAAAGTTTCGTTGTTCGAACCAGCATTGTTGTATTGCGATAATCAAGCAGCATTGCATACATAAGTAAATCCAGTTTTTCACGAACTTACAAAGAACATTGAAATGGATTACCATATAGTTCGGGAAAAGTTACAAGCTAGAATCATCAAACAATGTTATGTTTCGACTAAAATGCAATTGGCATATATTTTCACTAAAGCTTTGGGACGACAGCAATTTGATTGTATGAAAGACAAGCTGGGTGTGATTGATATACATTCTCCAACTTGAGGGGGAGTATTATGAAATTTAATTTAAGATATAAAGTTAGTTTTGGAATATATTTTATATAGCCGTAATAAGTTAGGATTTTTCCATTATTTTTAGCCATTGGTTTGTATGTTAAGAATGATACTTTGATACCATGCTAAGAAGGAGAAACAGAAGTAGGATTGAAAGTTGAAGAACCATAGGTGGGATCAAAAGTCCAAGTGAGATCTAAAGTCCAATTTTCATTAATGTTTAGAAGATTTAAATAGAATACAAACTTCAAAATAAATCTTAAAAATAAGATAAAATATTCTATTAATGAAATCGGGAAGATAAAACTAAATCTTAAAAATACCATAAAATATTATGTTAACCAAATCGTGAAGATAACATAAAATATATCAAATATAAAATCCTAATTCTAATATTCTAGTTTATTTTATTTTATTTTATTTTCAAAGGTTTCTTAGTAGAATATTTTCACTTGTTTTTAGGATTTAGTTGGGAGCTAGTATCTTATTTAAAGGGAACATTAATGAAGATTGGATTTTGAATCCCACTTTTGTTTCTCATTCTTAACTATCTCTCAAAAATAATAATAATAATAATAAATAAATAAATAAAATAATAATAATAATAAATAAATAATCCTGGATTCAACTTTCTATTACAATATTTATTCAGCATGTTTTTTTTTCTCTCTTGGACCACTGAAAAAGTGTAATAGTGACAAAAGTTGAAGAGAATCGAAAGAAGCGTATGACAAATATTCCGTAAAGATCTGATATCCATATATTGTTGAGATATGGAGCCTGATGCCTATTTATTGTAAAATATCCGGTTGAGATATATATGGCAGATATTTCTTAAAGATCTGGTAGAAATATATATGTGGTAGATATTTCATAAAGATCAAGATCGGGTAGAGATATGTTGAGATATATATGGCAGATATTTCTTAAAGATCTGGTAGAAATATATATGTGGTAGATATTTCATAAATATCAAGATCGGGTAGAGATATATTTGATAGATTATAATTGGTAGGTGGTTAAATCTGTTAAAGCTATATTTAGTAAACGGAAACCATATATATACTCCATGAGAAAGTGGTTTATCCTTTAGCGAATATTGGTCCTTGCATTTTCTCTCCTATTTCTTTGTGTTCATCTTGATCGAGTGTGTGTGTTGTTGTCCGATCCTAATAGCTTGTTCCTCGTTCCAAGCTCAGTGCTTATAAGTGTCTGAGTTCCGACGATGAGACAAGACATATGGAGGAAGTTTCTTATGCAAATGTTCTCGGTACTTTGATGTATGTTATGGTGTATACTTGACTTGATCTTTCACACGCAGTAAGCATGGTGAGCCATTACATGCATAATCTTGGCAAAGAGTATTGATAGGCCGACAAATGGATTCTCACATACATTTTTGGGACTATCGATGTTGGTATCAAGTTTCAAAGAACAAAAGATGTTTAATCTTGACAACCTTGTAGTTTTCTATGTGTCTGACTATGTTGGTGATTTGGATAAGCAATGATACACTATTGGTTATTTATTCACTAAGGCTAGTAGACCTGTTTTCAATATTGCAGTCTATTGTTGCATTGTATACCACCGAAGCAGAGTACATGACAGTGACTTAAACTTGTAAAAAAGCTATGGATGCATGGTTTTATTGATGACTTGGATATTACTCAAGAACACGTAGAGATGTTTTGTGATAGCTAGAATGCTATTTGTTTGTCAAAGAACCAAATCCATTATGTTCGTACCAAGCATATTGATGTCTGATTTCATTTTATTCGAGAAATTATCAATGAAGGGGACATTCATTTATTGAAAATTGGAATTAGTGATAATCGTGCAGATATGTTGACAAAGGTGTTTGTTCATGAAAAATTCTTGCTTTACTTAAATCTGATCAATGTTGGACGGAAGAAGTAGTTTGTTGACGTGGTGGCAGTCAATCAGTTATCTGCTTGGAAATCTTCTGACATTGTGAATTGTCATGAAGAATCGGTTCCTGATTCCTAAACGTTTTTGTTACATTCCCCTCCTCTATTCATGCACCAATTGGAATTCATTTCGTTCATCTTCTATGTCTATGTAAAGGATTGTATTGGATGATTGAGAGACATGAAGATTGAGTGTCATTTTGGAGTTACCTAGTGAGATTTGATGAATTTTGCCCACGATCGAAATATGTTGAAACAAGTAAAAGAAGCAAAGGGGAAACTTGAGTGGAGAGATTTTTTGGAACAAAGTAATTTTAAGAACTTGGCTTTACAATTCTCTTTGTTGTTGTTAAATGAGTATATCTCATTAGTATTTACAATGGAAAAAGCACTAACTAGCTTCCTAAACTTTCTTCAGAAGTGAAGAACAACTAATAATCTTCCTAATTAAAGCACAAAACTTGGCCCACTATTTGACAACTACTAGCCATTCTCTAAAGTTACTCCACAAGTTAGTAATTTATTCTACTCAATCTACTAACAATTCTCAAAAGGTTACTCCATAAGTTTAACTTATTCTACTAAGTCTACTAACAAATCTCCTAAAGTTACTATGTAAGTTAGTAACTTGTTCAACTAACTCAAGTTTATTAGCTCACAATCTCTTTCGTAAACTTGATTTGTTCAAGATTCTTCACTCCCAGCAATTCTCGTATCTCTACAAACTTAACTCTTGTTAGGGCCTTGGTTAGATTATATGCACGTTGCTCTCTAGTGCATACGAACTCCACAATGATTTGTCTTTCCTTAACACATTCACGGATGAAGTGGAAGTGAGTGTCAATGTGTTTGCTGCGTCCGTGAAATACTGGATTCTTCATCAGTACAATAGCAGATTTATTGTCGGCGTAAAGAACTACTAGATTTAGTTTACTTCTAGTCAATTTTCTCAACAAATTTCTCAGCCACAATGCTTAACATGATGCCACAGTTGTTGCCATGAACTTGACCTCATTGGAAAATAGTGTCACAGTTCGCTACTTTTGAGATTGCCAAGAGATCAAATTTTCGTTGAGATAAAACGTCATTCCTATAGTGCTTTTTCTATCGTCAATGTCTCTAGCTAAATCACTATCGGTAAAACCAAATAGTTCTTCAGCACCTCGCCCACTTTGATACTTCAACCCGTAGCTTGTGGTTCCCTTCAAATATTGGAGAATGTACTTAACCACTTGATGATGCATCATAATGGGCTTTTTCGTGTACCTACTCACTATTCCAATAGCATATGAAAGGTTTGGACGAGTATGAGTCAAATACGTTAGGCTTTTGATCATGTGTCTATACTTAGTGGAATTCACCAAGCTTCCTATAGCATTTTTCCTGAGTTGTAACTTTACTTTCATGGGATACTTGGTTGGTTTGCAATCTTCCATCTTAAATTGTTGCAACAACTTCTTAGGATTGACTAATAGCTTTAGCATGATACAAACTTTCCTTTGGTCATTCCAATATCGAGGTAGTACGTTAATAACCTGATACTAGTCATCTCAAATTCTTTCATCATCTGTTGCTTGAACTCTTTGATGTCTTCAACACTTGTACCAGTGACGATCAAGTCATCAATGTATATGCCAACTATGAGTATTTCAGCCCCATTATTTCTTGTATACTACGCTTGTTCTACTTCATGAAGTTTAGACTCTTTAACCTCTTGTTCAGACATATGTTCCATGTCCTCAGTTCTTGCCATAAACCGTAGAGGGCCTTTGACAACTTATACCCTTTGTGCTCTTCGGCTTTGATGACGAACCCATTAGGTTGGGCAACATACACTTCTTCTTGGAGGTCACCATTTAAGAATGTTGATTTGTCATCCAAGTGATGGGTCTTCCACTCGTGTTGAGCTGCAATGACTAGAATCAACCTTACAATGTCCATTCTAGCCACATGTGTAAAAACCTCCTCAAAATCAACTCCTTGTCATTGCACGTATCCCTTCGCCACGATTCATGCTTTGTGCTTGATGACATTTTCTTCTCTTCAACTTAAACATCCACTTAAAACCAGTGGGTTTGTGTCTAGAAGGTAAGTTAGTTAGTGCCCACATCTTTTTGTTCTCAATGGCTTCAAGCTCATTTTTCATGGCCTCTTCCACATGGTCTGAGTTGTTGTCTCACAATAAGTTATCTATCCTCAGCGGCGAGCAACACTAACTCATCGGAATCCAATTCTTCTTCAAGTGTATCTGCTTAAATTTTAGTAAGAGAACGAAATTCTTTGGTCCATCCTCCATTGTGGATCCTTATATTCTCTTGCCTGTGCTCTCTTGTTCTAGAGAGTCCATCACGCCTTTCAGCGTCACCAATGATGACATTTGTGGACTTGTTGGGGTTGCTATAGAAGCACTTTCTAGGTCGTTTGCGTCTCCCTCTTCTTCTAGAGTTGTGAACTCGGCAATAGTCTGCTTGTTATCGCTAACGCTGCACCAATCTCACTTCTCTTCTTCGAATACAACCTGAAGAGTCTTAGGTATTATAAATGAGGTATCTTTCCAAACAATGCTTTGTAGGGAGTGCGAGTGTCCAGCTCCTTTGTTGATAAACACTTTAGAAGATAAACCGCATGTCGTATTGTTAGATAAATCCCTATTTTAGGTCAAAAGTTATTCCAACTATTTTTTAGTTGCTATTAGTTAAAGCCGCACAGTAGAAGTTAGTGAGATGTACACGTTGAGTGGATTGGCTTTAATTGAGTCGCCACTCCTTTCAATTTTTAGGATATAATTGTTATTTAAATATCCCAATTGAATGAGAAATAAAATATCGGGTTTTCAACGCAGAATCTAAAATACTGTCTCTCTCTTTGTTTTTCTGTTATTTTCTTGTTCCATGATTTTCCATCGGCTTTTTTCCTCTTCAACATTTTTCTCCGATTTGCAAAGTCAAAATAAAAAAGTATTGCTTCACCCCATAAAATCGTCGAGACTTCCATGCTCTTGAGTAAGTTTCGGGCAGTGTTCATTATGGTGCGATTTCTTTGTTCGACCACACCATTTTGTTGTGGAGTGTACTGTATAGTGAATTGACGCTTGATACCTTCTTCTTCCCAAAAATTTGAGAAATTCTGGGATAAGTACTTGTCACCTCGATCCGTGTGCAAGGTTTTCAACTTGAGACTAGACTCGTTTTCAACGAGCTTTTTGAACTTCTTGAGCACACAATTGCTCTTCTTTTTCTTTGAGCATCTACACCCACATCCAACAGCTAAAATTGTGAACAAGAGAAAATACTTGTTACCTGCAATTTGACGATGAGGTGATCGAGCCACACAAATTTGCATTTACCAATTGCATGTTAAATAAAAGCCATGCCTTATTTAGTTAGGTTTCTAAAAACATATGAATTCAGGCGAATGGAAAAGCGTAATTCTAGGTGTCATTGTTTGGCCAATTTGGGCGAAGTCTTCGTCCACTTTCCTATTTTTATATAATTGGTTTTTCTATTTTTGTAATTAGATTTGTTATTTAAACGGTTCAACTGAAGTAAAATAGGATATCGAGTCTTCAGCAAATCTGAGTGAATCTCTCTCCCTCTCTCCTTTTACTTCCGCTAATTTTTCCTTCGAAGAAACCTTCGGCCAATTTTTCGTCGACATTGTCCTCCGAATTGCTAGAGTCAGCCTCGTTGAAGCGATCGGTAGTATACCATTACAGAAGAGCCAATCTTATCAAAAATCAAGTTGAATAGCTCAAGTGGTTAAAGCGTCGACCTAACAACACACAGGTCTCAGGTTCGAGTAGAAGAAAATGCAACGCGCAAAAATAAACACATTGTGTGGGGTCCATCTCGACAGAAATCGTGAAGAAGATGTTGCAGGTCGTCCCTGATCACCTCAAGAAAGTCGCGATTTCAATCGAGACATTGCTTGGGGAGCCAATTCAACTAGAGAAGGGATGAGTAACATGAGCACCGGTGATGTATCCTTGACACAGGGGCGTGGGATGGTGAAATTCGATCGACGACGAAAACAGTGGAAGAGGTGACCGAAAGACTACGTAACGTCGAGCAGCGGAATAAGAAAATAAGAGTTGGTGCATGGTTTGCCAGCAATCAAAGGCGTGAACAAGCTGTGCGACTGGTGCCAGAGCGAGCGCATTAAAGCGCGAGCGGAGGCCAAATGTGAGAAGAAGATGCGAGTGCTGCGCATAGACCGAGGCAGAGAATTCACCTCGACAATTTTCAGTAAGTATTGTGACGAGATCAGCATACAACGGTACCTAACGGCGCCCTACTCCCCCCAACAGAACGGAGTGGTAAAGCGCCAAAATCAGACCATTGTCGGGACAGCGAGGTTCACCATATGGATGTGAAGTCTGCTTTCCTTAACGGAGAGTTGAAGGAGACCGTCTATGTTCAACAACCACCTGGCTTCCTGGACAACGACAACCCTAATAATTTTGCTTATTCTGTTGGATATGTGAGCAGGTTTATGGAAGCACCTAAGGAGGAGCATCTAGTGGCTGTCAAACGCATCCTGCGCTATGTAGTCGGAACCAGAGGCTGGGGTGTAAGATACTGCGGAGGGAGCGGAAAGGAGAAACTCAAGCTAGTGGCTACAGTGATCGTGACATGGCGGGTGACGTTGATGATTGTAAGAGCACCAGCGGAATGATCTACTTTCTCTCAGGCGGCGCGATCTGCTGGCAATCAACAAAACAGAAGGTAGTTGCTTTGTCTTTCCTGCGAAGCAGAATACATCGCCGCTTCGATGACAGCAACACAAGGGATCTGGCTTGCATGACTAATGGAAGAACTCATCGGGAGAGAAAGCGATCCACCAATGCATCGAAGGCTGGGGTGTAAGATACTGCGGAGGGAGCGGAAAGGAGAAACTCGCACCTAGGGAGGAGCATCTAGTGGCTGTCAAACGCATCCTGCGCTATGTAGTCGGAACCAGAGGCTGGGGTGTAAGATACTACGGAGGGAGCGGAAAGGAGAAACTCAAGCTGGTCGGCTACAGTGATCGTGACATGGCGGGTGACGTTGATGATTGTAAGAGCACCAGCGGAATGATCTACTTTCTCTCAGGCGGCGCGATCTGCTGGCAATCAACAAAACAGAAGGTAGTTGCTTTGTCTTTCCTGCGAAGCAGAATACATCGCCGCTTCGATGACAGCAACACAAGGGATCTGGCTTGCATGACTAATGGAAGAACTCATCGGGAGAGAAAGCGATCCACCAATGCATCGAAGGCTGGGGTGTAAGATACTGCGGAGGGAGCGGAAAGGAGAAACTCGCACCTAGGGAGGAGCATCTAGTGGCTGTCAAACGCATCCTGCGCTATGTAGTCGGAACCAGAGGCTGGGGTGTAAGATACTACGGAGGGAGCGGAAAGGAGAAACTCAAGCTGGTCGGCTACAGTGATCGTGACATGGCGGGTGACGTTGAGGATTGTAAGAGCACCAGCGGAATGATCTACTTTCTCTCAGGCGGCGCGATCTGCTGGCAATCAACAAAACAGAAGGTAGTTGCTTTGTCTTTCCTGCGAAGCAGAATACATCGCCGCTTCGATGACAGCAACACAAGGGATCTGGCTTGCATGACTAATGGAAGAACTCATCGGGAGAGAAAGCGATCCACCAATGCATCGAAGGCTGGGGTGTAAGATACTGCGGAGGGAGCGGAAAGGAGAAACTCGCACCTAGGGAGGAGCATCTAGTGGCTGTCAAACGCATCCTGCGCTATGTAGTCGGAACCAGAGGCTGGGGTGTAAGATACTACGGAGGGAGCGGAAAGGAGAAACTCAAGCTGGTCGGCTACAGTGATCGTGACATGGCGGGTGACGTTGAGGATTGTAAGAGCACCAGCGGAATGATCTACTTTCTCTCAGGCGGCGCGATCTGCTGGCAATCAACAAAACAGAAGGTAGTTGCTTTGTCTTTCCTGCGAAGCAGAATACATCGCCGCTTCGATGACAGCAACACAAGGGATCTGGCTTGCACGACTAATGGAAGAACTCATCGGGAGAGAAAGCGATCCACCAATGCTATACGTAGAATTGGTGGATCAAAAATCCAGTTTTGCACGATCGGAGCAAGCACATAGAAATCAGATTCCACTACATTCGAGAATGTGCAGATCAAGGGCTCATCAAGATTGATTTCATCCGAAGTTCGAGGAACAACTTGGAGACATTTTCACCAAGTCCCTGGCGCGGGTGAAATTTGAAGAACTACGCTCAAAGATCGGAGATTGTTAAATAAAAGCCATGCCTTATTTAGTTAGGTTTCTAAAAACATATGAATTCACGCGAATGGAAAAGCGTAATTCTAGGTGCCATTGTTAGGTTTCTAAAAACATATGAATTCACGCGAATGGAAAAGCGTAATTCTAGGTGCCATTGTTTGGCCAATTTGGGCGAAGTCTTCGTCCACTTTCCTATTTTTGTATATTTGGTTTTTCTATTTTTGTAATTAGATTTGTTATTTAAAATGTTCAACCGAAGGAAAATAGGATATCGAGTCTTCAGCAAATCTGAGTGAATCTCTCTCCCTCTCTCCTTTTACTTCTGCTAATTTTTCCTTCGAAGAAACCTTCGGCCAATTTTTCGTCGACATTGTCCTCTGAATTGCCAGAGTTAACATTGCATTGGTTGCTTGGCAGAGAAACTAGTTTGAGATAAAAACGACAATCTTGCTTATTTAGAGACTAGACAAATTTCACATAGTTGGTTCGGTTGTATGATTTTGAGTAGCCCCGTAGCCCTCTTCTTCTCTCCCATCATTTTGAGTGCCTGAAAGTTCACATGCCCAAGTCTTGCATATCATAGCCAAACTAGGTCAGCAAGTGCCATCAATAGAGAGGTGGACAAACTGGTCTCCAATAGTATCTTGTTCCGGCGGTTATGCACTCAATTTACCTTCATCAACAAAGTTCCATTTCTGTCTAACATCTTAGCTAACTTCACTCTGCTTCCTTCTTCTATCATCTGACCAAGACTGATAATATTACTCTTCAAGCTTGGGATATAATGTGTCTTAGTCAGTAGACGTTGGTCGTCGTTCTTGCATTGAAACAAGATGGATCCTTTGCCTTGGATATGTAAAGTTCAACCATTGCCAAGCTTCACGTTTTCAATGAGTTTCTCATCAAGCTCCTTAAACTTTTTTTGATCTCCGGTCATGTGGTTGCTTTCATCGTTGTCAAGGTACCAAATGTTGGTTAACACTCATTGTTTTCCTTTTGTGAGAAGGTTCATGATAACCTCCTTTTCGTTGAGCATCAACAGGTTGTGCATCTTATCACCTAACATAAGTGCAGGCTCTTGATCTTGTGTTAGTGTGAAGTTTGGCTCTTCATCGTGCTTCTTCTTGCGACACTCGACCACATAGTGCCTGTATTTTCCACAAGTGTAACACTTGATCATATTCTTGTCCTTCCAGGGGTTGGTATTGTCATGAATTAGTGAGGTATTGTCACGACCTCCTCTGCCACCACGTCTGCGGTCATGCCTGCGACCACGTTCACGACCTCTATTTTAATTGTTATGGCTGCCACGTCCCCTAGTACTTGAAAAAGTAGAGTCAACCGTATCATTTCTTTTCGTCCGCGCGAGCCACAACTCATGTGTGAGTAAGAAGTGTTTCTTCTCGTCTTTGTGTTCATAATAATGAAGTCTCTCCTCATGGACCTTTAGACAACCAACGATTTTAACAATGATGTTTTAGGAGTTTAATTTTCTTTTAGCAGGAAAGGATTACAACAATATAATAGCTTTTGCACTACTTTTTAACATCTTAGGTCTCTCAATATATAATTTTACAAATTTATTATAACGTCTATCTCAAGCAAGTCATCTATGCAGGTTTGTCATGTGGGTAGGGTAAACTTGGTGGGAAAAACAGGAACATGAAACATGACATCCTCTAAATAAAACATGGATAAGATATCTTGCAAGAAACCTAAGTAGGGTAAACCTTCCAGAAACATGGACACAATGCCCTACAAAAAATATGTGCAAGGCATCTTATCTAGGTGAGGAAAACATGTGATCATTATGCATATCAAGATACGAGGTCTAGGATGACTAAGGTTGTGGGCTAGAGTAAAACCCAGTGGTCTTAGTGGATTAGGACTTGAGTTGTGCTTTCTTGGGGACCAACGTATATTGCTTGGTTCTTGACCTTAGAGCGACATCTTAAGGCTATAAGTGTATTTTGGTCCCTTTCCACCCTAATCTCGGTTTACGATCTAAACTTCATTTGAAGTCCTAAACATTTTTCGTTTGCTTTGAAATATTTTATAATAATTCTTAACAATCAAGCAATAAAAACTATTAGAATGATTATCACATGATATTGTAATTCATGCCACGTTACAGAAGAATAAATTATTAATTTGTTCTAAGATAGTAATAAATTTTGGGTCGATGATAATTTAGAGTTATTGTGTTTCTTTAATGTAATTAAGGATTATTTACATGGTGGCTAATTATGGTCCTAAAATATGAAAGTTACAACTATTAGAATGTCTCATTGAAGGTTAAGGATTTTATTTTGAAGCTATATAAAACTATGTATGTTGCCTTCGTAAAGGAGACTAAAAAAATGTAGTAAAGTTAACATTTTTACTTTTCTTTAGCCAATGACCAAGTTTTCTTTGCAATTCTATATAGTTTAGATTGATCGTTTAGAATCATTCAAGATTTATATGATCGACCTTACTTGTGGAGTGATTTGAATCTCAATCAAGTGTTATTGCCTTCAGATAGTTGATCAACTTGGAGTGATTCCTTATCATTAGGGTTAAGTGTTCTTAACTTTTCCCTTAGCCAATGACTAAGTTTCTTTTCAATTCTATGTAGTTTAGATTCCATGTTTAGAATCATTCAAGCTAGACATGATAGCTATTGCTTGTGAAGTGAATCGAATTTCAAACAAGTGTTCTTCCCTTGATATATTCGATCAATAAGGTAATATGAATCTTACATCCCTTCCCTTGTAGTGATTCCTAATAATTTGGTATCACAACTTTCCATGGGGTTGATTCCTTATCACTATCACAAGTATGAAGTAATAACTAAATTACCTGTCTTAAGATTACGTTTCCTCGTCTTAGGATTTAGCTTCTAAACATTTTAACATTCAATAAGATAAATACAAATGTAACTATGTCTTGTGGCATAATGACAATATACAAAGATGATCTTGGAAATAAGAAAATATCTCCCCCAATTAAATATGTTTTTCCCTCCATGTAGATTCATAGATGATGAAGGTTGCTTCCGCTCGATTCTAATGCATTCTTCTTGCCCTATTGCCAAAGTGTTGTTGCTTCTACTATACCTTCCCTGATGCGACTTCATGTTTCTCCACGATAAGCTACCCTATTTATAAGATTTTGAATCCACGTGTTTTTCATTCAGCATACACGAGCTACCGACTTGTAGTCTCTTCTTTATAGTATTGTTGCACTAGATGCACTTTTTACGAAAAGGGATGCTCCAACAACAATCACTCATTTATTCTCTAGATTATTGTCTGTCACTATTGGCTATGCCGATTGAGGTTATGAGTGAAGGTTATTTCTAATGTTGCTTCAATTGATTGGTAGAGTTGGTAAACTTACCGGAATTATTAGTCGACATATTAGTCGACAGTAATTGTCCAAACTCAATGAGGGATAGAATGTAACGCCCCTAATTATCTTGTCTAAATGAGTGACATCACCGCATGCATACTTTAAAAAATATATGCAAACATTCATCATAAACACTTTAAAATGAAGCCATGAACTTACCCATTTAATTTAAAACAAGAGATTAGAAATAACATGGTTTTTATTTAAACAAAACAATGCATACTACTACCCTATCTTTACTTCCATGACATTCAAGTATTCACCGTCATCTGTGCACGAGAAATTTACCTTTACATTAAAAATATAAAGGTAGCACGTGTCTTAAGTATTTTAAAAAATACTCAGTAAGTCACCCCATTGTTAGGGTTAGTAATACAATCACACACAATACATGACTGGGACCTATTTTTACGTATTCAATTTCTTCACCAAAGTTGGTAAATATGATTTAAAAAGTATGGTAGCATGTTTGAAATGCATTGGTGAATCACAACTCTTAAACTTTGAAGAAATTCGAGAAAAAGAAACCGTAAAACTAAAAGTCTATAACTCGTTAATGAAGCTTGGTTTAGCTCGATCCTTGCTCCAAATGTTTGCCCAAATTTTATAATTTATAGAGAAGGATTCACTAACTTTGAAATATCAAGAATCGCCACGATTCAAGGCTTAATTTTCAAGAATCTCAAACGAAAATATCATCACTTGCAAGGTTCCTGAGGACCTATTCCCGGTTGGATATGATGAGCTATGGATCTTCTAGATCATCCTAAAAAATGTTCGAAATTCAACAGCTATGTTTCGGATTCAATAGAAAATTTTCAAATTTATAGGGATATTTTTGTAATTTCGTTAATTTTTAGGGTATTTTTGTAAATTGAATTTCTTTATTATTTTAATATTATTTGACAAAAAGTATAAAATTTTCTAAAACGTTGGTCATTAAATTGGGAAATTTAATATTAGAAAAACATTTGTTTTTAAACTTTTTCTGAACTTTCCTTTATTATTTCCTTTTCAAATCTTATACAACTTATTTATTTATGCTCTCTTTTATCTAAGACCATATAACCTTGGATAACAGCATTCAAGTGGTGTGTGTCACAATCATACTAATCGGCTACACAAGTGCCAAGATAGAAAAGTCTATGAGATGATCGAAGAGGATAGTGCATCATCCAATACATCAAAGAGATGCGCAAGAAAGACAAGCTAAAGCATAGGCAAGACGATGTCAACATGAGTATCAATAATAGTCTTTGTGAAGGGTCCTAAAGGGCCCTAACCCTTAACCTCTAAAGCTAGAGAGAATTTTGGTTTACAACTTTGAAATTAACTATAAAATATGAAAGCCCACCAAAATTTGTGTTAATCAAACACGAATGCTCTACCATACCATATGATGGTTCACCTAAATCATGTCAACACTTGCTAGATTTGAAATGCCTCGTACTTTAAAGTAAGGCATTGTTTTCACTCTCCCACCATCTTTAGGCCCTACAACTTAAGCGTGCTACTCTGTGGTCACATCGCTAGGTGAGTGTGTTGAGCAAAAGCTTTTTTTTTTTTTTTTTAGTTTCAAACGATGAAAAGCAAAATTTTTATTAATGCAATTTTTTTTATTTGTTTCAAAATTTAACTTGAATTTTAAAAATATTTACAAGATGAAAATATTTAATTGGTATATGAAAATATTTAAAAATATTTAGGTAGAAATAGTATTCCCCATAAATGTTTATGTAGAAATAATCATTGGATATTATTAGTTTAATAAATTAAATTGTCGGATGGGGACAATGAATGGAAGGCAGAGCTAAGCAAAATTATCGGAGCCTTAGCTTTGAGTAGATTGTCAAAGCGTGTACGAAAGTTACAATCATCTCTTATTTGTCGAGTTGACCGATGCCTTAGCTTTGAGTAGATTACCAAAGCGTGTAAATTTAAAAAAATATCCTTCTCTAATGAAAGGAGAAAATTAAATATGAGAAAAGAAAGTAGAAAAATCATTCCATTTAAGAAAAAATATAGAAATAATGAATTTGTCTACAAAATAGTGATTCGACAAAATAATGATTCAATTTGGCTTAGGTTTAGCAAAGAAACCTCATGTACATCAATGCTACTCTCATGCTTGTGTGCTACTTCCAATTGGTGTAATGGTTGTGGTTTGAGTGCTTTCAGCTGACGGAGCTTTCGGAGTTGGAGCAATGCTTTCAGCTGACACAACCTTCGGGGTTAGAGCAATGCTTTCAACTGACACAACCTCCAGTGTTAGAGCAATGCTTTCAGCTGATGAAGCCTCAGGGGTTCTAGCTTCGGGAGTTTGAGCGATGCTTCCAAATGGTGCTGCCACTAGAACTTTTGTGCTACTTCCAATTGGTGCAACCGTTGGGGCTTGTGTGTCATGTGATCCAAAGGCACGAAATGAAAATTGATGATCGTTATTTACGACACCGGTGACATCACCAAAAGTGGCACCCACTTTCACACAACATTGCCAAGCAATCACTAAGAAAAGAGTGTGAAAGAGCTTGAAACCTTTGCCTATGGCCATTGTGGAGTGTCTTGAAGTTGTAGGGCTACAAGCTCGTTTCACAAACGATGAAGAGTAGCAATGACTATGGTGTGGATGCTTGAATTTTGTATGATAATGTGAAGCCCTATATATAGTTGGATGGAGAAACTATATTTAAAAGACCACAAAATTTAAAAAGGGTCGTAAATTTTGTGGGTTTGAGAGTATTCCAAATATAGAATATTTGACTATTTAATTTCTAATTTCTCTCTTCATTTCACAGCCTTAAAGAATAATTATATTTTTAAACAAAAACATTCAATTGGGCACTTTAATGTTTAATAAACTAATATTTTTATTTTATTTTATGAACTCGAAACTATTATGTAATATAGTAGAGATTTTCTTCCCTATAGATGGTACTTGATTGGATTATTTGTCTCATTCATACAACTCATTTACAGCATGAGGAGTAAGGTTGTCGCCACTGTTTGTAGTGGAAGAATACACCCCTTGGTGAATGGTCGGGGTACGGTTCCATCAACAAACTTAAAAGACTAAAAGAAGTCCTACAGAGATGGAGCAAGGAGGTTTTCGATTGTATTTCCAAAAAAGAAACCAATTCCCAGCTGAAATTGCTTTCCTTGATCATATGGAGGATATTGGGTCCATCACCCTAGTTCAACAGACACAAAAAAGCTCATGAAAGCATAACTTATTTCATTGGCCGCAAACGAAGAGAAATCTTAGAGACAAAAATAAAAAAAAAAACAATGGTTAGAGGAAGGTGACAAACTCCAAATTTTTTCATCATATCATGACTACAAAGAAACAAAAGAGTATCGAGGTATATGGGCTCATATAATTATTAGGATTGACCCTATTGGATTAGTGATGATATTTTAACAGTTTCGTACTGTCTTTATAATTTCAATATTTGGAGCTGACCATTTCAAATGAAACTCTTGAATAGTCAAAGTAATAACGTTTTTTTAATTAAAAGCAAATCAAAAAGGAAAAGAGGGCCAATATTTGTGACATAGAAGGCACACAAAAAGACATTTTTTTTTTTAATTAAAAGCAAATCAAAAAGGAAAAGAGGGCCAATATTTGTGACATAGAAGGCACACAAAAAGACATTTTATTTCAATTGGGTCACTTGTTTGTTAGGGAATATGAACCACATAAGATGCTAAAGTGTTAGCGAAATAAGGTTCTAATTGATGATATTAAAGCAACCTTAACCAAAAACCATGCACAAACATTGGAACAAAAAAGTTATTAATATTCCAACTTTTTGTAATTTTCTATACATTTGAATTCTCCACTAACATTGGAACAAGCCTTTGTAAATTAACAACTTTTGACTTGTCATCAAACTACCGAACTTGTTCCCCAATGCCTCAAATTTATTTAAATAAACAAAGTTGAAAGAGCCACCAAAAAGTCAGTTTTTTTTTTCCATCAAATTTGAATAAACAAGGACTTGATAGGAAAGTTGAAAGAGCCACCAATAAAATCCGAGATTCCAATCAATCTTGTCGGTGTGAATTTTTCTTAATTTTGTTGTACTATTTAAGTAATCTCCCCACTGATGTCGGTGGTCAATTGTTCTTCAAATGCCAGTTAGCTCGACTATGATAGATCTAATGGGTGCAAACTGACGGGAGATTCACACTCGCACGTTTGAGTTGTGTGTATAGAAGTATTACACATCTATTTTTTCTGAACTGGAGGCCATCCTTATGATAATTTTAAGGATAGATCCCTAATCATAAATTGCATGTATTCACCTTCCCTGACCCCAATAGTGGGGTCACTTACTGAGTACTTTTTAAAACACTCAAGCCGCGTGCTACTTCTATTTCAAGTGAAGACAAGTCTTCCCTGTATAGCTAACAACAACATCGCGAGTCAAAACCATGACGCATGCATAGAATGGTGATATTTTATTTCTTAGACTTTAATTTAGAATAGGATGTTTTTACTTTTATTGTTTATTTATTTCATTTAGTATTTCGTTAGGTTATTTTAAAGATGTCTTCAAATAAGTAAGTCTATGGCAGTGTTATGATGACGGTAATGACTTTAAGTTGGTAGAAATCTAGGGTCGTTGTAAAAACATCGCAAATGACCCTATTGTTGAGGTAATGAAATGCAACTACATACAACAAGCTAGGATTGGTGGGACCTAAATTCACAATAACTCTTGTACGCTAGAATTCTATTCTGAAATAAATTAGATACGCATTTACTTTATAACACACGACCCAAATACAAACATATGAATCCATCGAGCGAGTATCAATTGTTCCTAGACTTAACTATGGGCATATACATAGTCACACATACAAAAACTATGAAAAATAAAGGGACACACAATAAAATAATGAAAAAGACAAATGACTGTAATGAATACGTAACATGCACGTGTTCCAACAGAGTTAAAAAAACTTCAATTGATTGTTCATAACTAGATCAAATTTTGTGTTGACGAGAATCGTTAAAGAATCGAAATGAAATGCAAGGAAGAATAGAAGAATGAAAAGCAATGGAGGAGATGAAAAGCAATGGAGGAGGAGAAAAGGAGGGAGCATTTTTGGTATCAAAGTATGAAAACTAATTAATTCCCACAAACCATCATTGGCCGTTTTTGTTCCCTCTATAAATTCAAAATGGCGACACTCCCATTTAAAATCATCCCTCAAAATTCATTTCATTTTGCATTCTTTCATAGCACAATGGGAGCCAAATGCTTCAAATCCAATACTCAAAGTGCTACAAAAAGAAACTTTTATGATGACGAGGAGTCGAAGCCAAAGAAGGGTTGGCGGAGCGACCAATATCCCAACTATCCGGTTGCCGATCATCATATCGACGAAAGATCCACAGATTTTATAAATGAATTTTACAGAAAACATAGCTTAGAAGGTTTGTCGATCCTACCTTACTTATTTTTCTTTCTAAATTTAATGTGTTTATTATAATAACTTGTTTCAAATGCTCTAAGAAATTTCTATAAATGAAATTTAATGTGTTTATTATAATAACTTGTTTCAAATGCTCTAAGAAATTTCTATAAATGAAATTTAATGTGTTTATTATAATAACTTGTTTCAAATGCTCTACGAAATTTCTATAAATGAAATTTAATGTGTTTATTATAATAACTTGCTTCAAATGCTCTACGAAATTTCTATAAATGAATACCGAATATAATTTACTAATAAAAAATTATATATATTTAAATTAGGTCTCTCTTATGAAATTTGATTTAAGATATAAAGTTAGTTGTGAAATATATTTTATATAATTGTAATGGGATAGTATTTTTTCTTTATTTTGGTCGGTAGTATATTTTATCTTATTTTCCAAATTATTTGAGAAGTTATTTAGGAGAATATTTTATTTCTTCCTAGGATTTATTTGGTAGTATATTTTATCTTATTTTCCAAGTTATTCGAGAAAATCCTGGATTTATTTGGTAGCTTGTATCAAAAGGGATTTATTTGGTAGTATATTTTATTTTATTTTCCAAGTTATTCGAGAAGTTAGTTAGGAGAATATTTTATTTATTCCTGGGATTTATTTGGTAGCTTGTATCCAAAAGTTGGGAACATTAAACAAGATTGGACTTTCCATCCCAATTCTGTTTCTCATTTAACATTTAACATGGTATCAGAGCAGAAGCAGGAAAAGATGAATAACAGAAGAAGAGAGACAAAGATCGGAGAAGAGGAGGACATATGAATTGGGATCATCTTCCACAAGATATATTATTCTTTTAAGCCCACATCTTAAAAGTTTTTATTTCTGGTCTCTATAGCCATTGTCCGCGATTGAGCACAGCAAATTATCAATATTTTCCTCTCAATAATAAAATCAAGAATATATTCCGTTAAAAAATGAGAAAACTAAATTTAATATACGATCAAAGTTATGTCCTTTCACGAACAATATAAATAGTACAAACCAACTAAGAAAAATTAGCGCAGCGGCCTATTTACAATAAAATCTGGTAAGATATATTTGGTAAATATTTAGTAAACATATGCGATATAGTAGAGAGATATATGTTAGATATTTTGTAAAGATTATATTTAATAAATCGTTAAATCTTTCAGAGCTATATTTAGTAAATTGAAACAAATATATATATATAACTATCTTCCTGTACAAACTTGAACTTATTAATAAAACTTTTAACCAATATTCCTCCTTGAATTTTTTCTCACTATTCTTTGTGTTCATCCTAATTGAGTGTGTGCGTTGTTGAGTGATCCTAACAACTAGTATTAGAGCTAACAACTGGGATCAGAGTGAGGCGAAATTCACCACGATCTATGAAGATGATAATTTCAAAGATTGGAATTGAAAAGTTTGATTGATCCAATTTTAGTTTTTGGAAAATGTAGATCGAAGATTATCTATACCAGAAAGATCTTCACGAACCCCTGTTGGGGGTGAAGCCGGATACTATGACCACGGAGCAGTTGAAGCTCAAGGATCGTCAGGTCTTAGGGTTGATCCGGTAAAGGCTGTCCAGAAACGTGGCATTCAATATCATCAAGGAGAAGACAACGTCAAATTTGTTGAAGGTGCTATCAAATATGTATGAGAAACCGTCGACTATGAACAAGGTGTATTTGATGCGGAGGCTGTTTAATCTACAAATGTATGAAGGTCGATCTGTTGCTGGTTATATAAATGAGTTCAACATGATTGTAAGTAGGGGTGTACCTTCAACTCGACAACCTGACAACCCGGACCAACCCAACCCGAACTATAGGGGTTGGTTGGGTTGGATTAGCATTTCGGGTAGAGTTGGGTTCATTTTTCTGAATTTGAACTGAATCGGTTCGGTTTCGGGTTCGTGGACAAAACCTTCAGATTGACCCTAGCCAAATAAAAATATATAAAATATAATAAGAATTCATTTGTATTAATGGGTTTGTTAGAGTAGTACTTAGGCCAGTTGAAGACACTTGTGCCTAAGTTTGATGTTAGGCAAATGCAACTTTATTTTATTAAATAAGCTAACATATAACTATTAATACATTTTATACTATTTTTTATATATACATTAGGTTTATTAATTATGATTTATATACATTTACGTTATTTTGAAACAAATGCTTATAGTGTTTCATGTTGATAAATTATATAATTATATCACAATTTATATATATATATATATGTAAATTTGTTATATACAATACGTTTAAAGTAACCATTTTTATTGTTTATTTAATTTCATGATATATCCTTATATTTTTGTTATTCTAACCAATTCTCAAGAAATGTCGGTATCTAGTTGTCTTTAGTTTTATGACAATATTGAACTA
The DNA here is from genome assembly GCF_002738365.1 of Cucurbita moschata. Taxonomy (NCBI): domain Eukaryota; kingdom Viridiplantae; phylum Streptophyta; class Magnoliopsida; order Cucurbitales; family Cucurbitaceae; genus Cucurbita; species Cucurbita moschata. The sequence continues at coordinate 1,876,849 of NW_019268556.1, read as the reverse complement.
TGTTAATATATTACATTTTTCGCTCGTTGTTTTTTATTGAATTTGTTTTTTTTTTCTTTATGAATAATTATAGATTAATTTATGTTTGTTTGTGAACTTTTAATATATTTTATCTAAGATTGTATCCTAATAATTAGAAAGTGTGGATAAATAAAACTTTAAAAAAAAAAAAAAAATTGACAACCCAACCCGGGTTGGGTTCGGTTGGGTTGTGAAAAGTTTCGGGTTGGGTTGGGTTACCAATCCAACCAACCCAAACTTTTTGGTTGGGTCAAAAAAATCTCCCAACCCAACCCAACTCGGACCATGTACACCCGTAATTGTAAGTTATTTGAGTTCGGTGGGAATTAATTTAGAAGATGAAATTAAGGCATTGATTTTGATGTCATCTTTACCCAAGTCGTGGGATACTGTTGTTGCCACAATCAGCAGTTCACGAGGATCTGATAAACTGAAGTTCGATGAAATTTGAGATGTAGTTCTTAACTAAAGTATTCGAAAATAGGAAGTGGGAGATTCGTCCGACAATGCTCTCAGTGTTGATCGAAGGGGAAGAAGTAAATCAAAGTGTCCAAACAAACCAAACGTAAAGTGTTGGAGTTGTAGAGAAAAAGGTCACTTTCGGGTAGATTGTATAAAGAGGAAGCAGAATCACAAATCAAAGGATGACGATTATTCTATACATTCAGCAGAAGCCATTGGGAATGCTCGAATCCTCAACGTGGACAGTCTGATTGAATCCTGGATTTTGGATTCAGGTGCATCTTTTCATTCATCTCCAAACAAGGAGATATTTCAAAATTACAAGTCGGAAAGATTCAAGAAGGTGTATCTTGCCGACAACAAAGATTTGAAGATTGAAGGAAAAGTGGATCTCTGCATAAAAACTCCGGCAGAAAATCAGTGGACATTAAAGGATGTCAAATATATTCATAGTCTCAAGAATAACCTAATCTCTATTGGTCAATTGGATAGCACAGGTTACACAACAAAATTTGGGAAGCGTTCGTGGAAGATTGTGAAGTGTGCTATAGAGGTAGCACGTGGCACAAAATCTGGAACCTTATACACCACTGCATGGTGTATGAACATAGCTGCGGTTGCTGATAGTGCTCCAAATATAAGTCTATGACATAATAGGCTTGCACATATAAGCGTTAAAGAAATGAAGATGAGGTTGCGGAAGGAGTTTTGGAAGGTTTGAAATCTGTTGATACGAGTCCTTGGGAGAACTGCGTTATGAGCAAACAGAAACAAGTTAGCTTCACACAGACTGCTAGAGAATTGAAGAAAAGTATCGGGACAGCGAAGCTAGTGGGAGTTGAGGTTGAGTTGCTGAAAGATTCACCTAGTGATGTTGTAGCAGATACTCAAGAAACTCCAGAGACTATTGCTAAGGAACCATAGGTGAAGCAAGTAGGAGTTGAGGTTGAGTTGCTTAAAGATTCACTTAGTGATGTTGTAGCGAATACTCAAGAAACTCCTGAGACTGTTGCTGAGGAACCAGAAGTAGAGCATGTGACACCTGAGTAGGTGTTGAAAAGATCATCCAGAAATATTAGAGTACCAGATAGGTATGTACCTTCTTTGCACTAACGGTTGGTGACTGATGAAGAGGAATGAGAGCCCCTTGATGAGGCCCTAGAGTTGGAGGATACAACCAAGTGGGAGCAAGTCATGAATGATAGAATGTCTAAGCTTTAGAAAACCGTTGCTCTTTCATCTGTTGAGGTTGAGTACATGGGAATAGTTGAAGCTGGAAAGGAAATGATATGGATGACAGACTATCTAGAAGAACTAGACAAGAAGCAGCGCGGGAAGATTCTTTAGGTAGACAGTTAGAGTGTCATGTTGATAGCGACGAACTCGATTTATCATTCAAAGACAAAACACAGAAGGTAATACCATTTCAATCGGAGGTTAGTGGAAGATGGTGATGTGTTTGGAGAAGATAGAGGGTGCAAGTTATCCAGCAACCATTTTATGTTGATATTGGAACATTGAGGTTGTGCAAAGCCTCAATGATATCGTGTAGATTGAGAATGAGATTCTTCGTTGACTGGATCAATCTCCAAGTGGGAGATTGTTGGGATATGGAGCCTGATGCCTGTTTACAGTAAAGATCTGGTAGAATATGTCTGGTAGAATATGTTTGGGTAGATATTTCGTAAAGATCTTAGAGATATATATGGTCAATATTTGGTAAAGATGTGATAAAGATATATTTGTATCCAGTAGGTGGTTAAATCTTTGAAAGCTATATTTAGTAAATTGAAACCCTATATATATACTTGATTTGTCGGTGCTTCCAAAATGTATTTTCTTCATTATCAGTATTCTCTTGTTGTACATAACTAAACTCATCAATAAAACCTTTAGCCAATATTCCTACTCGAATTTTCTCTCATATTCTTTGTGTTCATCTTGATCAAGTGTGCACGTTGTTGAGTGATCCTAACACCGCTAACTAACTAACCAAATCAAATTAAAACTTTCTAAATGATAGGATCACAAACTAAATCAAATCACAACTTCCTAAACAATAGGATCACAAACTAAATCTTTTAACATATTCATTATCAAGATGTTTGTGGCGAGCTATCCATATTGCGTCACCAACATGTAGCCTCCTAATCTCAATTTGGATCTTGAATTGGCTACAAATATTCTCAATCATTCAAATTGTTCTCGATCGTCCAATATCAAGACTACATTATAAGCATCTTCAAATTTTTCACCAAAGCTTAAAGGTGGCATGTTCAAGATGTTCGTATTTTCTTTCACATCTTTACGAGATTAAGTGATGGAATTATTAGATGATGAGCAAGCTCTCAAGTTAAAAGATCTCTCTCCATTATCACTAACAACAATCTTTGGCACATGCCCCTCATTAGAAGAACCTGTCGGCCTATTTCCCTTCCAACTGCGACTTGACCGTAAACAAGACCTTCACAAAGGCGACATAAGACTATTGGCCAAAGTGACTAGATATCCTTGTTCGGGTCAGATTAGCCCATGTGTATAAACCTCTCAAGTGATTCAAGGGTTACATTAATTTTGTTAGGCGTTCTTAAATATCAAAATCTCCTTTTCTTGGCGAAATCAACCAAATCCAACTTCAAAATTTTGGATGTTGATTTAACACATCCTTATTACATTCCCCATTCTCATCGGTCAGAATATTCACTTGTTCAATTAAATTAAATGAGACAAATTACTAATCCTTGAGTAAATCTTTTATGCATGAACCAAGAAGTGATCAGCTAGGATATTCACTTGTTTCAATCAAATTCAATGGGATTGTTAAGGATAGTTGACCGTTCATTATACGGCAAATATCTAGATATTTGCCTTACATTACGGGTTACCATATTTGCCCTTTTATTAAAGGCAAATATATTGCATTCATTTATTATTCTTTCCTTTTATTACTATTTCCATATTATTTGTAATTTACTATATTTCTGTATCCTGTAAATGATTATAAATAAGAGAACTCTCACCCCCATTTAGGTGTGGTGATTCAGCAAACATTCACATGGTATCAGAGCCCTTTCGGTTTAACAACCCTGATCCTTTTTTTCTCTATGGCTTCCGAATCTTCTTATCATCTTCTTCCTTTCAATACTCTAATCCATATGATCACCATCAAACTTTCTTCCTCCAATTATCTTCTTTGGAAAAGCCAACTTCTCCCTCTCCTTGAGAGTCAAGACATGTTGGGCTATGTCGATGGAACTATGGTTCCACCACCTCGCTTTGAACCAGAAACCTCTTCAACACTCAACCCCAAATATTTGGCATGGAGAGCAGCCGATCAACGAATTCTCTGTCTCCTGCTCTTCTCTCTCACTGAGGAAGCCATGGCTGTTGTCGTTGGTCTCTCTACTGCACGTGATGTTTGGCTTGCGTTGGAAACTACGTTCAGCCATCAGTCAAAAGCTCGTGAACTGAGACTCAAGGATGACTTGCAGTTGATGAAACGTGGCACCAAACCTGTTGCTGAGTATGCCCGTGCCTTCAAAAAAATTTGTGACCAACTTCATGCCATTGGCAGACCGGTCGAGAACATTGATAAAGTGCACTGGTTCCTTCGTGGACTCGGCACCGAATTTTTAGCCTTTTCTACTGCTCAGATGGCTCTCACCTCTATCCCCTGTTTTGCAAATTTAGTCTCTAAAGCTGAAAGTTTTGAGTTGTTCCAGCGCTCCCTTGAGTCCTCTAACTCCACTCCTACAGCATTCACAGTCACTAATCGTGGTCGCACCCATGGAAGTCACCCTGCTTCCTTTACCAACCAGCGAGGTCGTTCTTATTCTCACAAAAACAACTCTTCTAATCGAGGACGAACCCACTCAAGTCAAGGTCGTCGACCACCTCACTGCCAAATATGCCGCAAAGAGGGCCATTATGCTGACCGCTGCAACCAACGGTATGTTCGACCTGATTCTTCTCATGCTCACCTTGCTGAAGCCTTTAACACATCATGTTCTATTGCTGGACCCGATGCTGCTGATTAGTTTCTGGACACTAGAGCTTCGGCCCATATGACTGCCGACCCATCTATTCTGGATCAGTCTAAAAATTACACGGGTAAGGACTCTGTGATTGTAGGAAACGGTGCATCCCTACCTATTACCCACACCGGTACTCTTTCTCCTGTTCCAAATATTCACTTGTTAGATGTCTTGGTTGTCCCTCACCTCACTAAAAATCTTCTTTCCATAAGTAAATTAACGTCTGCTTTTCCTCTCTCCGTTACATTTACTAATAATCTTATTACTATCCAGAATCGTCAAACAGGAAGGGTGGTGGTAACCGATAAAAGAGATGGAGGGCTATATGTGCTGGAGCGCGGCAACTCTACTTTTATTTCAGCCCTTAGAAACAAATCTTTACATGCTTCATATGATTTATGGCATGCTCGTCTAGGTCATGTGAATCATTCTGTTATTTCTTTTTTAAATAGGAAAGGTCATCTTTCTCTTACGTCTTTATTGCCTTCTCCATCATTATGTAATACTTGTCAGCTTGCGAAAAGTCATCGATTGCCTTATTCCCGCAATGAACGTAGGTCGTCTCATGTGTTAGATCTTATTCATTGTGATCTTTGGGGTCCTTCTCCCGTCAAATCAAATTCGGGTTTTCTTTATTATGTTATTTTTATTGATGATTATTCTTGATTCACTTGGTTTTACCCTTTAAAATTTAAATCTCATTTTTTTGATATTTTTCTTCAATTTCAAAAATTTGTGGAAAATCAATATTCTTCTCGTATCAAGGTATTTCAAAGCGATGGTGGTACCGAATTTACTAGTACTTGTTTTAAAACTCATTTACGTAATTCTGGCATCCACCATCAACTCTCTTGTCCATATACACCTGCTCAAAATGGTCGTGCTGAGAGAAAACATCGTCATGTGACTAAGACTGGCTTGGCCCTTCTCTTTCACTCTCATCTTTCTCCTCGTTTTTGGGTTGACGCCTTCAGCACTGCAGCTTATATTATCAACCGGTTGCCTACTCCACTTCTTGGAGGTAAGTCACCCTTTGAACTCCTTTATGGCTACACTCCACATTATGACAATTTTCATCCCTTTGGTTGTCGTGTGTATCCTTATTTGCGTGATTATATGCCTAACAAGTTTTCTCCCCACAGCATTCCTTGTATTTTTTTGGGTTATAGTCCTGCCCATAAAGGGTTCTGCTGTCTTGATCCCGCCACCACTAAGCTATATATCACCTGTCATGCTCAATTTGATGAAACTCACTTTCCTGCTATCCCTAGCTCCCAGACCCAACCTCTTTCCTCTATTCCTATTTCAAATTTCTTGGAACCACATTTTCATCATATTGATTCATCCCCCCCTACCACTTCATCACCTCAAACTCCTCGATCCAGTTCATCCCCGTGTGATATTTGTTCTGATCTTGTAGATGAGTCTGTGCAAGTTGATACTTCTCTTGCAGGTTCCACTTTGCCACCCTCAACTTCTAATTCAACCTCTATTGAACCTCCTGTTGATTTCTCTTCTTTGGGCACTCATCCTATGATCACACGAGCCAAAGATGGTATATTCAAGACTCTTCATCCAGCAAATCTTGGTATTTTGGGCTCATCTAGACTTCTTTCTGCTCTTCTTGCATCCACTGAGCCAAAAGGATTCAAATCTGCGGCTAAGAATCCTGCTTGGGTGGCTGCCATGGATGAAGAAATTCGAGCATTACAACAAAATGATACTTGGACTTTGGTTCCTCGCCCTGCCAACACCAACATCGTGGGCTCTAAATGGGTGTTTCGTATTAAATATTTGCCTGATGAATCCGTCGAGCGTTTCAAGGCTCGTCTTGTTGCCAAAGGTTATACTCAGGTTCCTGGTCTTGACTACACTGACACTTTCAGTCCGGTTGTCAAAGCTACCACTGTCCGTGTTGTGCTTTCTATTGCAGTCACAAATAAATGGCCGCTTCGACAACTTGATGTCAAGAATACTTTTCTCAATGGAACTCTTATTGAACGTGACCTCCTGGGTATATTGATCCTCGATTTCCCACTCATGTTTGTCTATTAAAGAAAGCCCTCTATGGTTTAAAGCAAGCTCCTCGTGCTTGGTTTCAGCGTTTTAGCTCATTTCTTCTCACACTTGGGTTTTCTTGCAGTCGCGCTGACACGTCCCTTTTTGTCTTTCATCAACAATCTAACATTATCTATTTGCTTCTTTATGTTGATGACATTATTGTTACCGGCAACAACTCATCTCTTATTGATAGCTTTACTCGCAAGCTTCATTCTGAGTTTGCTACCAAAGATTTGGGTTCTCTCAGTTACTTTCTTGGTCTTGAAGCTTCACCCACTCCTAATGGTCTCTTTATTAGTCAGTTAAAATATGCTCGAGATATTCTTACTCGTGCTCAGTTGCTCGATAGCAAACCAGTTCACACTCTCATGGTTGTTTCTCAACACCTGACTGCTGATGGTTCTCCTTTCTCTGATCCTACTCTCTACAGATCTCTTGTTGGCGCCCTTCAGTACTTGACTATTACGCGTCCAGATATTGCCTATGCTGTCAATTCTGTCAGTTAATTCTTGCATGCCCCTATTGCAGATCACTTTCTTGCTGTCAAACATATTCTTCGCTATGTCAAAGGAACACTCCACTTTGGTCTTACCTTTCGTCCATCCACTATTCCTAGTACGCTAGTCGCTTATTCGGATGCTGACTGGGCTGGTTGTCCCGATACTCGTCGTTCTACATCTGTCTATTCTATTTATCTTGGTAACAATCTCGTTTCTTGGAGTGCCAAAAAGCAACCTACTGTCTCACGCTCCAGCTGTGAATCTGAGTATCGTGCTCTTGCCACAACTGCTGCTGAACTTCTTTGGGTTACGCATCTTTTGCATGACCTCAAGGTCCCTATTTAGGAAGACAACAATTTGATCTACTCCACAATTGGTAAACCGTGTTATGTTTCGACTAAAATGCAATTGGCAAATGTTTTCACTAAAGCTTTCGGAAGACAACAATTTGATTTTATGAAAGAAAAGTTGGATGTGATTGACCTACACTCTCCTACTTGAGTAGCGTATTATGAAATTTTATTTAAGATATAAAGTTAGTTGTGAAATATATTTTATAAAGTTGTAATTAGTTTGGATTTTTTCCTTATTTGTAGCCGGTAGTCTGTTTTATTTTATTTTATTTTCAAAGTTCACTGGTAGAATATTTTTACTTATTCTTAGAATTTAGTTAGTAGCTTGTATCATGGATTCAACTTTCCATTACAATATTTATTTAGTTTTTCCATTGCAACATAAAAGTAGTGAGCAAAACTCACATTTCGTCATCATATAGTTTAGTTGATGTTTTACTTTTTTTTCTTTTTGTATGCAAAATGTCAGCGAAGAACCACTGGAAAAGTCTAATGGTGACAATAGTTGAAGAGAATCGAGAGAAGCGTATTTCTACCGATGCCTACTCATTTGAAATGCAATGTTTATTTAAAGTTATTGGCCCAATAGGGTCAAACCCAATAATTGTATAAGTACATTGTATATATATTTTAGAAAATTGGTTTAGGTATTTTAGGAATAAAGATATGTAACTATTTTAGCATAAGGATTTACATATTGCAGGAATAAATTGTCTAGCCTCTCTTATAAATACCATCCACTCTACCAAAGCTTTAATCCCAAGAAATTTCAAGTAAGCAGCAAAGTGTAGTAGTATTCTAAGGAGTATCTTGTAATCTCTTTTTGATTGGTGTCAATAAAGAGTGCAAGTATTTCCCCTGAGGAGTTGTGTTCAACAATCTTGTATCAGAGCGAGGTTTGTGTAGATTGTTTGATCTCTTGGAATTATTAGCATGCTCTGTGGTTCTATCTCTGTCTGATCTTCCACATAAGAAAAAATTTCTTGAGATTATTAGTGAGTGAGTTTCTTTGTGTCATGAGTAGCCTGTGAATCTGCAAGTTTAGAGTCAAAATAGCTTGTTTAAGGTATAGCCAACACGATGGTTTATTTCTCAAGAAACTCAATAACAAGTATTACAACACGTGAGAAACATGCATGATGTTCTATTTACAAGGACTGAACCTTTGAGAGGTCGTTGGCGGGAGTGAAATTATGCTGCCTAAGGAGGATTCTAACAATACCTTGCACAAATGGAGAATCAAAGCAGACAAAACAATATTTGCCTTGAAAACCACAATCGGAGAAGAGATGTTAGAGCACATTTGGGATGACAAGAAACCAAAAGAAGTATGAGACATTCGTGATGTTATTCTTAAAAAAGAACGGTCCGAGGCACAATTTTTAGAGAACGAGCTGTTAACAATTTAACAATGGTATAAGAAGAAATCTTTGTATGGGCTGAAGCAATCTTCTCGCCAATGGTATAAGAATGGTAGAGCATAACTACACTCATAGTCAATTTGATCATTATGTATATTTTCCATGCATTGGTGATTGATCATTTATCTATTTATGTTGTAACATGTTAATTGTTTCCAAGAGACATGCGGAGATTGATAAGCTCAAATATCAGCTTTTTAAAGCATTTGAAATGAAAGATTTAGGCAAAGCAAAGAAGATACTTGGAATGAAGATAAAGCGAGATCGAAGAATAGGTACAGATTGGTTTACTCAGTTTCAATATCCACGCAAAGTGTTAGCAAGATTTGGTATGAATACTTGATACGAACCAAGGCATCTCAATCATACAACATGAAATTGAAGGAAGTTGTGAAGAATGTTATTCAAATTATAACAAGATAAAGTCTAGTTTTATTAAAGTTGAACTCAAGTTGCAATCAATTTACCAAGTTTCGTTTATGCAACAAGGGCTTCATGATACTCTAGACAAGGTTCTTTTATTTTTAAGATGATTATCAATTTATGATGAATGATTAAAATCTAGATTCATAGTATTTCATTAATGTATTATAAGTTTTAAGACTTTTTATTTATTTTAGGTTACATTTACAGAATTGCTAATTATACTCATATAGTATGAGGTAACAAACTCTTGAATTTCCTCGTAGAAGGTCAAATGTTTTATTTTCAGACTATATAAAGCTATGTTACCGTCTTTATAAAAGATTCTTGAAAAGTGTAGTAAAAAGAGCATTTGAGTTTTTCTTTGGCCAAGGGTTAAGTTTCTTTGCAATTTCATGCGACTTATATTGCATGTCTTGAATCATTCAAGCTTGATATGATCAATCTTGTTTGTGGAGTAATTCAAGTCTGAAACAAGTGTTCTTACCTTGAGATATTCGATCAACAAAGTAATCTGAATCGTACTTTCTTTTGGGGTGATTTCTTATCAATAATTCAACTAAACCTATTGGTACGTCGCTTGTGTTGGGATATGGAGTCTGATACCTTTTATAGTAAAAAATCTAAATTGAATTTTTTATTATTTGACCAAAGGTATAAATTTTTTTTAAAAGGTTGGTCATTAAGTTGGGAAATTTGATAATATTATAAAAACATATGCTAAAACTGATTGGATTAAACAAGATTAAGTCAAATCACTCATAGAATTTTCTTTATATCACATTATGACAAACTCAATAGTACAATTACTCGCTTCTGGGAACAGCGACAATTACGCAACTTGGAAATCAAACTTGAACACAATACTGGTAATTGATGATTTAAGGTTTGTTTTAACTGAGGAATGTCCTCCAAACCCCAGCTCAAATGCAAATCAAACAGTTCGGGATGCGTATGACAGATGGATAAAGGCAAATGACAAAGCCCGAGTGTACATTCTAGCCAGCATATCTGATGTTTTGGCTAAGAAACATGATATTATGGGTACTGCTAAAGAGATTATGGAATCTCTAAAAGGGATGTTTGGACAACCGTCCTTTTCCCTTAGACATGAAGCCATAAAATACATTTACAACTACCGTATGAAAGAAGGGACCTCATTAGAGAACATGTCCTGAACATGATTGTCCATTTCAATGTGGCAGAAGCAAATGAAGCTGTCATTGATGAGAAGAGTCAAGTCAGTTTTATCATGATGTCTCTTCCGAAGAGCTTCTTCCAGTTCCGCACAAATGTGGTAATGAACAAAATAGAATATAACTTGACTGCTCTTCTCAATGAGCTACAGACTTATCAATCCCTCTTAACGAACAAGGGACAAATAGGAGAAGCAAATGTTACTATCTCCAAGAAATTACTACGAGGATTGTCCTCCAAAAATAAGTCTGGACCTTCAAAAGTGTTTTGATGAAGAAGAAGGGTAAAGGGAAAAATAAGATTCCTACTAACCGCAAACACAAGATTCAAAAAGAAGATAAAGGAAAATGTTTCCATTGCAACGAAAACGGGCACTGGAAGAGAAACTGCCCAAAATACCTTGCAGAGAAGAAAGCCGAAAAGACACAACAAGGTAAATACGATTTACTCGTTGTAGAAATATTTTTAGTAGAGTATGACAACTCAACTTGGATACTAGATTCAGGGGCAACTAATCATATATGTTCTTTTCACCAGGAAACTAGCTCTGGGAGAATGCTTGCGGACGGCGAGATAACACTCAGGGTTGGAACAGGAAAGGTTGTCTCAGCAAGATCAGTAGGAAATTTAAAGTTGTTTTTTGGAGATATATTCATTATATTAGATAATGTACTTTTTGTTTCTGAAATGAAAGAAATCTAATATCTATCTCTTGTTTATTAGAACAATTTTATAAAGTATCTTTTGAAATCAATGAAGTGTTCATTTGCAAAAGAGGTATTCATATTTGTTCTGCAAAACTAGAAAACAACTTATAGATGTTAAAACCGAGCAAAACAAAAGCTATTTTAAATACCGAGATATTTAAAACAACTGAAACTCAAAATAAACGATAAAACATTTCTCCTAATACCTATCTTTGGCACTAAAGACTAGGCCACATTAATCTCAATAAGATTGAGAGATTGGTTAAAAGAGGGCTTCTAAATGAGTTAGAAGACAACTCTTTACCTCCATGTGAGTCTTGTCTTGAGGGTAAAATGACTAAACGATCGTTTTTCGAAAAAGGTTATAGAGCCAAAGAAACCTTAGAACTCGTGCATACAGATCTCTGTGGTCCAATGAATGTCAAAGCACGAGGAGGGTAGGAATATTTCATCAGTTTTATTGATGATTATTCGAGGTATGGCTATCTTTACCTAATGCGTCACAAGTTCGAAGCTCTTGAAAAATTCAGAGAGTATAAGACTGAGGTTGAGAATCTATTAGGTAAAACTATTAAAACACTTTGATCAGATCGAGGAGGAGAGTACATGGACTTAAGATTTCAGGACTATATGATAGAACATGGAATAAGGTCTCAACTCTCAGCCCCTAGTATGCCTCAACAAAATGTTATATCAGAAAGGAGAAATAGAACTCTATTAGACATGGTTCGGTCTATGATGAGTTTCGCTCAATTACCCGATCCGTTTTGGGGATATGCAGTGGTGACTGCTACATACATTTTGAACATGGTTCCTACTAAGAGTGTTTCAGAAACACCTTATGAGTTATGGAAATGACGTAAAGGTAGTTTACGTCACTTCAGAATTTGGGGATGTCCAGCACATGTGTTGTTGCAAAACTCCAAGAAATTAGAACGTCGTTCAAAATTATGTCTATTCGTAGGATACCCCAAAGAGACGAAAGGTGGTTTGTTTTATGACCCTCAAGAAAATAGAGTGTTTGTATCAACAAACGCTACATTCTTAGAGGAAGACCACGTAAAAAATCATCAACCTCGCAGTAAGCTAGTATTAAGTGAGATTTATAAAGAAGTTACTGATAAAACAACAAGAGTTGTTGATCAAGCTGGTCCTTCAACAAGAGTTGTTGATGGAGCAGACACTTCTGGTCAATCACATCCTTCTCAAGAGTTGAGAATGCCTCGACGTAGTAGGAGGGTTATAACTCAACCGGATCGTTACTTGGGTTTGGCAGAAACTCAAGTCATCATACCTGATGATGGCGTTGAGGATCCATTGACCTATAAACAGGCAATGAATGATGAAGATAGAGATCAGTGGATTAAAGCCATGAATCTTGAAATGGAGTCAATGTACTTCAATTCAGTCAGGGAACTTGTAGATCAACCAGATGGGGTAAAACCTATTGGTTGCAAATGGATCTATAAGAGGAAACGAGACCAAACCGGTAAGGTACAGACCTTTAAAGCTCGACTAGTTGTAAAGGGTTATACCCAAAGAGAGGGGGTGGACTATGAAGAAACCTTCTCTCTTGTTGCTATGCTTAAATCGATTAGAATACTCTTGTCTAAACGACAATCTTGAAGAGAGTATCTATATGGCTCAACCAGAGGAGTTCATTGAACAAGATCACGAGCAAAGGGTTTGCAAGCTTAAAAGATCCATTTATGGGTTGAAGCAAGCATCTCGATCCTGGAATATAAAGTTTGATTCTGCAATCAAATCTTATGGCTTTAAACAGAATGTTGACGAAACTTGTGTTTATAAAAGGATAGTCAACTCTACAGTAGCTTTCCTGGTGTTGTACGTTGACGATATCTTACTCATTGGAAATGATGTGGGATTTCTGACTGACAAGCATTGGCTAGCGACACAATTCCAAATGAAAGATTTGGGAGAGGCCCAGTTTGTTCTTGGAATCCAAATTGTTCGAAATCGCAAGAACAAAACACTAGCATTGTCTTAGGCATCGTACATCGACTAAATGTTGATTCGATATAAGATGCAGGAATCCAAGAAAGGATTATTACCTTTCAGGCATGGAGTTCATTTGTCAAAGGAACAAAGTCCTAAGACACCTTAAGAAGGTGAGGATATGAGACATATTCCCTATGCATCAGCGGTCGGTAGTCTGATGTATGCCATGCTATGTACCCGACCCGACATATGTTATGCTGTGGGAACTGTCAGCAGATATCAGTCCAATCGGGGACGTGCTCATTGGACTGTCGTTAATAATATCCTCAAGTATCTTAGGAGAATGAGGGACTATATGCTAATGTACGGTGCTAAGGATCTGATCCTTACAGGGTACACTGACTCAGATTTTCAGACCGATGTAGATTCAAGGAAATCAACATCAGAATCTGTCTTCACTCTGAACGGAGGAGCAATAATATGCAGAAGCATAAAGCAAGGTTGCATTGCTGATTCCACCATGGAGGCTAAGTATGTTGCTGCTTGTGAAGCAGCGAAAGAATCTGTATGGCTTAGGAAGTTCTTAACTGATTTGGAAGTCGGTCCAAATATGCATCTTCCCGTCACTCTTTATTGTGATAACAGTGGAGCAGTTGCAAATTCAAAAGAACCAAGAAGCCATAAGCGAGAAAAACATATTGAGCGCAAATATCATCTCATAAGGGAGATTGTGCAACGAGGAGATGTGATCGTCACACAGATAGCTTCAGAGCACAACATTACTGATCCATTTACAAAGCCCCTAACGGCTAAAGTGTTTGAAGGGCACCTAGTGAGTCTAGGACTACGAGTTATGTAATCTAGGGCAAGTGGGAGAAAAGACATGAGTACGTGATGCCCTAGTTTATTGTATTTATGTCTTTCTCTCTACTCAACGTCATAAAACCCAACTAGAGTTTTAGTCCAAGTGGGAGTTTTGTTGGGTTTTATGTCCTAAAACTCATAGTATGTAAACAAAAACATATTCTATTTTCAATAAAGTTATTATTGTTGTTTATTCAGTAAAGATTGTTATTGAATAAAGTGAACTTTACGATCATTAATCTAAATCCAATAAACTAAGAACACTCTGGCTATAGTATGATTACTTGAACTATATATAGAGATATAAGAGTAGATCAAGTTCAAGTATATAGTCAAAATGGTCTATAGTATAAGGATAAGGCTGAGTACCTTATTCTGGGGACACTATGGATGCGGCCCACTTTTGTATATGATATAAACAATGTGATCACTAAATTGTACGTGTGGAGACATGTGAGTGGGGGCGTCCTATGCAATGAGTATTGCATAAGATCGGACCATGAAGAAAACCACTCTCACTTTATAATGTCGTTTACTGTTGAGACTGATTTTCTTTTCATTCGATGACCTAGGTAACTCGATCTTAATCTTGAGCTAACCATGAACTCCTATTTATTCGGAATTATCCTTGGATTTGCATGGGTGAGAGTGGCTCGAGTTTGCCGACTCAATAGGCCTCCCATTTCAGGGGTAAGACTGGGTAAATAGCTGGGGCAGTGGGGTGCAAGATGGAATTCGCTCCAACCCACTTTTAGGGATAGAAGAGAGGTAGTTCCCTTAAGTATTGACTCCAGGTCTTGAAGAAGGGGCCCCGCCCACTCATTGGCGTGAGAGGGATTTGGTTTACTGGTTGGACCACAAACCAATTGTTCATAAGAGGATCAGTGGGACATAAGGAACAAGAAACAACTTTAGGGGTAAAACGACTAATTGACCCAACTTTAGCTACGAACAACCTGTGAAGGATCGACTTACTAATCATGGTTATATCAAATGGACAGAAATATTGGATCATTGATTAACAAGGTTAATGAGTTTAACCGGTTAATCATGGATCGTTGGAGACTATGATCTATAGGTCCATTAGGTTCCTCTACTAGCTCATATCGGACTAAACAATAGAACAGTGTGACGAGTGAGTTCGAAGTGTTTGAATTCAAATTAGGGAATATGTGCTACATATATACGATATATTTAACCGGATTTTTGTTTTATTTACGAAATAAACAAAAAGAGAGAATTTGAGATATTTAAATAAGTTTTAAATATTTTAATCAGATATGTGTCTGAATTGATTGAGATTGGCTTTTGAGTTAATATTAAATATTAATTAAATAGTTTAATTAATTATTTAATATTACTTTAATATGAAATTAATTATTCAAATTAATTGTTCAATTAAAATGAAGAAAGTCAAAATGTTGACTTCATTTCATGGAAAAATCCATTTTAGTGGAATTTTGAGGTGTCAAAATTCAGTTTACCAAACTTGCATGTTTGCCAAACTCCACAAGTTTGAGTGGAATTTTAACTGTCAAAATTTGGTTAACTCAAACATGCATGCTTGCCACATAATCCCAAACATTTGAGTGGAATTTTGAGTGTCAAAATGTGGTGATCTCAAATTTGCATGAACAGGTAAACATGACTCTATAAATAGAGTGATCATGGTACATGAAAGGTTTTCTTGGTGAAAAACCTTGAGAAAAACCTCTCACAAACACACTCTTCATATATACAAAATCCCTCCCAAGTTTAGTCACTCAACGGATTCCACAATCCCGTTCTAAGGCCGGAGGATAGTGGAGCAGACACTAGTGGTGGTTCGAAACCAATTCGTGAGGAAAAAAGAATTTGAACTACAAAAGGCCGGAGGATATTGGAGAAGACACTAGTGGTGGTTCGAAACCGGTTCATGAGGAAAAAGGAATTTGAACTACAAAAGGTTAGTATTCAAACTCATTAAGTTTTAATACTTATGAACATGCTACTTATTTACTATAATTGATGTTCTAAAAGTGTTTAAGATCCAACTTGCTTCTTCATGTGTTATATTAACACCATCAGAAGAGAGTAGGTTGTGACCCTTTCGTAACAATAAGCAAAGTAGTGACCCTCAAGTGAAAATTAATTGGTCACACGAGTGCCAAGATAGAAAAGTCCATTAGATGATCAAAGAGGATGGTGCATCATCCAACACACCAAAGAGATGTGCAAGAAAGACAGGCTAAGGCGTAGGCAAAGACAGAGGCAATGATGTCGATATGAGTATCAATAATAGGCTTTGTGAAGGGTCATAAAAGGCCCCCCAGCTTTAACCTCTAAAGCCAGAGTTTTAAAAAAATTTTGCGTATACGACTTTCAAATTAAGTCCGTGTCTATAAAATATGAAAGCCCACCAAATTTTTTGTTAATCAAACACCAAACGGATGCTCTACGACACCATATGATGGTTCACCTAAACCATGTCAGCACTTGTTAGATTTGAAATGTCTCGTAATCATGTCAACACTTGCTAGATTTGAAATGCCTCATACTTTAGAGTAAGACTTGTTTTCACTCCCCACCACAGTTGGGCCCTACAGCCTAAACGAGCTACTCTGTGGTCACATTGAAAGAAAATGTTGCTAGACAAGTGTCTCGACCAAATGTTACCTTTTTATAGTTTTAAAAGATTAGTAAAATTTTTATTAATGCAATTTTTTTATTTGTTTCAAAATTTAACTTGAATTTTAAAAATATTTACAAGTTGGAAATATTTAATTCATATATGAAAGTATTAAACTCCTAGGTAGAGATAGTATGCCACATAAATGTTTACCTAGAAATAGTGTTCGGCATAAATGATTATGAAAGTAGTTTCTATTAATGATGCGATAATTATTGGATATTATTAGTTTTGAAAGATATCTAGTACTTACTTTTGTTAATAAATTAAATAAATAAATTTTTAATTGATTACTTTTAATTTTTAAAAATGATTAATTTCTTACTCTAATTAGATCATTATGATTTTGTTAAAAAAGCGTGAGGATAATATTAGATGTGATCAATATTTTTTACTCATTGGCGGGTGAGGATAATATTAGATGTGATCAATATTTTTTACTCATTAGCGGATGTTTTGATAATTCAAGAGAGGGTCACGTCAACATGAGACAGATTGGTAGACTTAAAAAGTGCTCAGCTCAATTGCGGATGTTTTGATAATTTAAGAGAATGTCTCGGCGAGATGAGACAGATTGATAGACTTCAGCTCAGTAGCGGATGTTTTGATAATTCAAGAGAAGGTCATAGCGGATGAGACAGGTTGGTAGATTGAAGAGTGCTCTCTTATTCCAACTTCCCCAAAGCCTCCGGTAGCACATGGGTTCTCTACCTTGGAGGAATAGAAGTTTTGCAAATTCAAGAGAAGATCATGGTGAGATGAGACAGATCAACATGACCTGATCAAACCATTGTAACTCTTTGACAACACGAAAAAAACCATTGTAACTCTTTTGACAACACGAAAAAAACCATTGTAACTCTTTGACAACACGAAAAAACCATTGTTCAACTCTTTGACAACACGAAAAAAAAATCATTGTTCAACTCTTTGACAACACGAAAAAAAAAATCATTGTTCAACTCTTTGACAGCACGAAAAAAAACCATTGTTCTCTTTGACAACACGAAAAAAAACCACCATTGTTCTCTTTGACAACACGAAAAAAACTATTGTTCTCTTTGACAACACGAAAAAAACCATTGTTCTCTTTGACAACACGAAAAAAACCATTGTTCAACTCTTTAACAACACGAAAAAAACCATTATCAACTCTTTGACAACACGAAAAAAAACCATTATCAACTCTTTGACAACACGAAAAAAAACCATTATCTTGACAACACGAAAAAAACCATTGTCAACTCTTTAACAACACGAAAAAAAAACCATTGTCAACTCTTTAACAACACGAAAAAAAAAACCATTGTCAGATGCGGAGAAGGCTAGTGACATTGATCCACAAGAAGCTCAGCAAACTCTTGAAATAGCGGAAGTTAACTTGAGGAAAGCTCAGGACAAGAGACAAACAATCGAGGCAAATTTAGCTCTCAAACGAGCTAGGACACGAGTAGAGGCTATCAATGGCGTACCTAGTTGATCCGTCTACATAATCGTGAAATGAAATTTTCATGTAAAAAAAATTACAATTAAAAAATGAAATAAATATAGATATATATATAGTGGGATGGAAAAGATAGAAAACAACCCTTTGGCAACACGAAAAAACCCGCTGTCAACCCTTCGGCAATACGAAAAAACCCACTGTTCAACTCGAAAAATCCACGGTTCAACTCTTTGACAACATGAAGGGAAAAAAAAAAAAAAAACTCTTATCTTCCTTAAAACAATTACAAATGTCGACTTAAAAGCTTAAAAGCAAAAAAACTCTTGTCCTCCTTAAAACAATTACCAAATATATCAGTTGCTAGTGGATGTAAAGGAGTAAGAATTGGGACAACGCAATTACAAATGTATCAGTTGCTAGTGGATGTAAAGAAGGAGCAAAAATTGGGACAACGATTGGAAGGCAGAGCTAAGCAAAATTGGAGAATTAACAAAATTGACACTTAGATAAAATCATCTCTTATTTGTGGAATTGAAATTTTCATTACTATATATATAAATAGAAAGGAATTCCTCTTTAAAGATGCCTTAGTTTTGAATTATAATAATCTTTTATTATTTACTTTTTTCAAGATTGAAAAAACAGAATATAATAAATCTTATTAATTTAAAAATAGTTTGATTTTAGAGAATTAAATGAATTTACTACCGTTGAAACCTTGTTTCATTAAATTACAAAAATATATTTAAACGAGAAAATTAAATATGAGAAAAGAAGTTTAGAAACTCATTCCATTTAAGACCAAAACATAGAAATAATAAATTTGCCTACAAAATAGTGATTCAATTTGGCTTAGGTTTAGAAAAGAAACCTCCATGTACATCCATGCTACTCTCATGTTTGTGTACTACTTTCAATTGGTGTAATGGTCGTGGTTTGAGTGCTTCCAACTTGTGTAGCTTTCGGAGTTAGAGCAATGCTTTCAGCTGAGGCAACCTCCGGGGTTAGAGCAATGCTTTCAGCTGACGCAACCTCCGGGGTTAGAGCAATGCTTTCAGCTGACGCAGCCTTCGAGGTTGGAGCCTCAGGAGTTTGAGCGATGCTTCCAAATGGTGCTGCAACTAAAACTTCTGTGCTACTTCCAATTGGTGCAACAGTTGGGGCTTGTGTGTCATGGGATCCAAAGGCACGAAATGAAAATTGATGATCGAGACTTACGACACCGGTTTCATCCCTAAAAGTGGCACCCACTTTCGCACAATATTGCCAAGCAATCACTAAGAAAAGGGTGTGAAAGAGCTTGAAACCTTTGCCCATGCCTATTGTGGATTGTCTTGAAGTTGTCGGGCTACAAGCTCGTTTCACAAATAATGAAGAGTAGCAATGGCTAAGTTGTGGGTGCTTGGATTTCTCTAATAATGTGAAGCCTTATATATAGTTTGATGGAAAAACTATATTTAGAAAAACCACAAAATTTAAAAAGGCTCTTAAATTTTGTGGGTTTGGGAGTATTCCAAGTATAGAATGTTTGACTATATAATTTCTAATTTGTCATTAAAGATAATTATATGTTTAAACAAAAACATACAATTGCTAATCTATGGCTAAGGTGTGGGGGTGCTTGAAACTTTTATGTTTAATAAATTAATATTTTATTTTATTTCATGAAGTCGATATTATTCTATAGTATGGTAAAGATTTTCTACTCGATTGGATTATTTGTCTCATTCATACAACTCATTTATAGCATGAGGAATAAGGTTGTCGCCACGGTTTATAGTTTTGAGACCAAATTTGTGATAGTGATAAATAGTAAGGTTATTGTAATTCTTTGTAGTCTTGACACCACGTTTGAGACAGTGAAAAATAAGGTTGTCGCCACTCTTTGTAATTCTAAGACCATGAGAAACAATCTTGTAGTTTAGAGATTATGAGTAACGGTAAGATTTTAGGGAGAGGAACGGTAAGTATCTTACATCCCCTGGGAATTTACTAGTAAAATATCATCACTAGACTAATAAGGTCGAGTCCAATAATTTTATGAGCCCATTGTATATTCAATTTAGGAAAATAGTTTAGGTATTTTAGGGTGTGAACCACTTGGGGATTCACGTTCGCACGTGTAGGTCGTGTCTTGGGAAGTACTACGCATCCAATGTTGTCTAGACTGGAGGTCACCCCTATGATGGTTTTAACACAAGTCCCTAGAGCATAAATTGCATGGGTTTGCATTTTCGGATCCCAATAATGGAGTCACTTGCGGAGTATTTCTTGAAATACTCAAGCCATGTGCTACTTCTATTACAGGTAAATGCAAGATACCCTTGTATGGGTGACAATGGTATAGTAATCCAAGACCAAAGCACATGCATAGGCAAAAAACATTTTAAATTCTTAGACTTAGGTTAGTACCGGACACTTTGAATTTGATATCTTATTTTTTAGCTATGTTTTCAAATATGTAAGACCATGTTTGTGTTTATAAGTTGATGTTATATTTTAAGATGAAGTTTATCATTTACGATGACATTATAAAGGTTTAATTCCGCATAAGAGCATAAAATATCATCATGGTTTCTTTTACTTTGGTGTCACTCGTTTTAAATTGCACAAAATATTTCAACATATTGTATTATATTTTGTTTTACTCTTATTTTATTTACCTTCGCTTTTATCTTTTTAGTGTCAATTCTACCTTTGAAACCTTGAAAACTGGGTCATGTCAGATGTATGGGCCATGATACAGTCATTTTATCTAGCATTTACATCATTTATTTTAAGAGAGATTTGTCACAGTTTTAACTTTGTTTTTGTATTTGAATTTATTGATGAATGGTTCTACATTATTCGTTAGAATCCCAAATAAATAACGATTTGATCTTGTTTATAATGTAAGGATGTTACAATTGTTATAACAAGAACATTTTGTATTATGAATAGATGAAAGTCTAAAGTACACCGTTAAAAAGTCGTTTTTGTTCAAAATAACTCTATGTGAAAAACACTTCACTTCTTATTAACATCAATCGAGAATAGATTACAAAGCACTCAGTACAAACTATTGCATTCTACGCTTTGTATTTCTTTTTTAGATCCAAACTAGTTAGGTGAAGGCGTATTTATATCACCCCTAACATAATTTATTCCTAAAATTTCTCAATATTTTTACTAAAATATGGATAGGGATTAAACCTATTAGACTACTGATGATATTTTAACAGTTTTGTATTTTAAATACCCAAGCACACCTTAAGTAGATATTCTCATTTTTGGACTTTCCTTTCACGCTTCCCTTAATGCTTTAAAACGCGTTTGTCTGCTAGGGAAATGTTTCCACACCCTTGTAGAGTGTGTTTCGTTCTCCTCTCCAACTAATATGGGATATCATATGTATTGACTTTATAATTTGAATATTAAGAGCTGACCATTTAAAAAAAATTAAAAAAAAAATCTTGAACGGCCAATGTAATAACGTTTTTTAATTAAAAGCAAAGGAAAAAGGAAAAAAGGGCCAATATTTGTGGCATAGAAAGCACACAAAAAGATATTTTATTTCAAATGGGTCACCTGATTGTTAGGGAATATGAACACCTAAGTGTTAGAGGAAAAAGAAGGTTCTTATTGATGATATTAAAGCAACCTTAACCAAAAAGGTTATTAATATTCCACCTTTTTGCAATTGTCTATACATTTGAATTCCCCACTAACAATGGAACAAAGCCTTTTTAATAACAACTTTTGACTTGTCGTCAAACTACCAAACTTGTCCCCCAACGCCTCCAATTTATACAAATAAACTATAGATCAAAGAAACAAGTGCTACGGGCAATAAAATTTTAAATAAAAAAAGACTTGATAGTTCCTAAGGAAAGTTGAAAGCGCCACCAATCAAATCCGAGATTCCAATCAATCTTGTCGATGTGTTTTTTTCTTACTTTTGTTGTACTATTTAAGTAATCTCCCAACATTGGAAGTCACTACGGACAGTTAGCTCGACTATAATAGATCTAGGGGTACAAATTTACTGGGGATCCACACTCGCACGTGTGAGTCGTGTGTAGAGAAGTATTACACATCTAATTTTATCTGGACTGGAGGGCACCCTTATGGTTTTAACTATAAATTTCTAATCATGAGTTGTATGTGTTCGCCTTCCCTAACCACAATAGTGGTGTCACTTACTGAGTGTTTTTTAAAATACTCAAGCTGCGTGCTACTTCTATTTCAGGTAAAGACAAGTCTTCCCTCTACAGCTAACAATGACATCGTAAGTCAAGACCATGACACATGCATAGAAAGGTGGTATTATTTTATTTCTTAGACTTTAATTTAGAATAGGGTGTTTTTACTTTTATTGTTTATTTATTTCATTTAGCATTTCGTTATGTTATTTTAAAGATGTCTTCAAACAAATAAGTTCATGGTAGTGTTATGATGACGGTAATGACTTTAGCAACCCTATTCTTCAGGTAATGAAATGCCACTATAGACAACAAGTCTATGATTGATGGGACCTAAATTCACAATAAATCTTGGACACTAGAATTCTATTCCGAAATAAATTGGATATGCATTTACTTTATAACACACGACCAAAATATAAGCATACGAATTCATTGAGCGAGCATCAATTGTTCCTAGACTTAACTATGGGCATATACGTAACCAGATCTACCAAAATCATGAAAAATAAAAGGGACACAAGATGAAGTGATCAATGAAATGAACACATAACATGCATGAGGTCCCACAGAGTAAGAGAAATACAAATTGTTCGTTCGTTACTAGATCAAATTTTGTGTTGATGAACACCGTCAAAGAATCGTAAATGAAATGCAAGGAAGAAAGAAGAATGTAAAGCAATGGAGGAGAAGAAAAGAAGGAACATTTTTGGTATCAAAGTATGAAAACTAATTAAGCCCCACAAACCATCATTGGCCGTTTTTGTTCCCTCTATAAATACAAAATGGTGACATTCCCATTTAAAATCATCCCTCAAAGTTCATTTCATTTTGCTTTATCTCATTATTTGTCACCATATTACATTATTCATAGCACCATGGGAGCCAAATGCTTCAAATCCAATACTCAAAGTGCTACCAAAAGAAACTTTTATGACGACGAGGAGTCGAGGCCAAAGAAGGGTTGGCAGAGCGACCAATATCCCAACTGTCCGGTTGCCGATCATCATATCGAGGAAAGAGCCACAGATTTTATAAATGAATTTTACAAGAAACGTAGCTTAGAAGGTTTGTCAACCCTACGTTACTTATTTTTCTTTCTAAATTTAATGTGTTTATTATAATAACTTGTTTCAAATCCTCTACAAATTTTAAATATAATTTATTATAAACAATGTGTTTATTATATTTTGTATAGCTTTAATCGAGTTTTCGTTATTTTTAGTAATTGGTTGGTAGTATATTTTATGTTGAGGTTAATTAGTAGAATATTTTCACTTATTTCTAGGATTTAATTGGTAACTTGTATCCTATATTTATTTGGGTGGGCAGCTATGAATGTTAATGACTCAATCTCACTTCTACTCTTTCCTTCTTAACTTGCTATCTTGCTATATTTATTTTTAGGATTGAGTTAATAGCTTGTATCCTATATTTAAAAGTTTTGAACGTTAATAAAGATTGAACTTTCAATCTCATTTCTATTTTTTCATTCAGTACTTGCTATCAGAGCTTTCAATGTTCAATCTCACTTCTATTTTTTCATTATTTTTTTATTTTGTACTTATTATCCGAGCTTTCCATGTTCAATCTCACTTCTATTTTTTCATTCTGTATTTGCTATCAGAACTTTCAATCTCCCTTCTATTTTTTTCATTCTGAACTTACTATCAGATCAGGAGAACGAAAAGAGGAAGAACAAAAGAAGAGTGACAAAGATCAGAACAACGACAGATGAATTGGGATCACCTTCCACAAGATATATCATTCTTTTAAACCCACCTATTAAAATTTTTTGTTTCTATATTTATACCCATTGTCATTCACCAATAAATTCAATATGCAATCAAAGTTATCTCCTATGATGAGTTGAAACAGCTATATAAATAGCTAGCAACCAAAAAGGAAAAAATAGCTAATAAATAGAAACAGCTAACTAATCAAATCAGATCACAGCTTCCTAAATCAGCCTAACTAATCAAATTAGATCACAGCTTCCTAAATCAGATGACAAACTAAATCACATAAGCTTTTTAAATCAAATCACAAACTAAATCAAATCATATCCTCCCTAAGGGCATTGGTTTATTCTTGACTCTAACCAAACCCTCACCACATCACCATCTTAAAAAAAAACATAAAGTTTTAAAGGTTTGATCATGATGTCTGCCCATGTCATGCATGTTCAGAAAAACGTAAAGTTTTAAAGGTTTGATCATGGTATCTGCAATTCTCAAGTATCCGGCTTCTATTTCTACATCCACAGCTTTCCTCCATTTAAAGCTTTTGTGTAATGAACAGGATCACTTCCTGCAAACAAAACTAGATATATATCACCAGATAATCATTCATCCATCTTGAAGGCCTATTAATTCTTCTTTCAGTATCAACATATGAGTGTTCTTGTGTTTCACATGAATCATTATTGTATACTTCATCCTCTGAGCTTTCAACTTTATTGCAGGCATCATTACTCAATTCTAGATCAATTGTAACTTTTTCTTGATGGGTTTTATGTCAATCTCAGCCATTTTCTTCCTCGAACTTCACATTCTTTTAGGGAACTTTAACTTGCTTGCACCATGTCTTTCTCTCGAAGTGTCTTCAGTCCTCCATAACTTAGATGTCCATATCTACAATGCCATGTTCTTGCGGGATCTTCTGTAATAGCATTGAAGCAAGATTGTTCCTTTGGTAGAGATTGAACAAATAGAGTAAACATTCTCTGTGATGTTATTGAAGTCACTACAATCAACCCTTTGTCCAGATGATAAATCCTTCTTGCAGCTATCTGATGCTCAGTAAGTTGTCCTTCAAGTCTGGTACATAAAATACCTTAGGGATTACTTGCACAATCTCATTTACTTTAAACTTTACATTTCCTTTTCCCATCACAACCATGCTTGAGTTGTCACCTAGCTTCATAGTTTGTCGAAACTTCTCATCAATAGGATGGAAAAGTTCTTTCTTTCTACACATGTGGTTGTTGCATCTGGAGTCAAGAAACCAAATGTCCTTTTACCTTTCATCTCATCTACCTAGGCCATTAATAACATCTCTTCATTGTTTTCTACATAATTTGCTCTGTCATTCTCCCTTTTAGGACACTCATATTGGTAATGTCTAATCCATGGCTGTTGTAACATTCCACCGTTCATCTGTCAAAGCTTTGTCGACCTCTTCCTCTACCTTGTCCTCTTCCTTGCTGCCAAAACTTCCATCATGTGTGACCTTAAAGCTTGTTCTTCCTCACAAACATGGTCATTCATACATTGCTCGTGCACTAAGAGACTGCTTTGTTACTCATCAATGGATAAAGAATTCAGATAATTAGACTCCTCTATTAAGAAAACAACATAGTCGAACTTAGAAGTCATAGATCTTAGGATCTTTTCTATGATGTCAATGTTTTCCAACTTCTCCATTAATTTTCTTTCTATTGACAATTATGAGAGTTCAAGAAAAGTAGTCTGACACTAATTCTCCTGTCTTCATGTGAAGAACCTCCCACTCTTTGCGAAGAGCTTACAATTGTGCATGTCTGACTCTAGTCGTTCCTTGGCACTTCTATTTCAAAGAGTCTCAACTTCGAAATGGTTCCTAGAGTTGGACGATCTATGGCTTGGAACAGATAGTTTTTGGCTTTTATATCCTTCAACTTAAGATCCTCAATTGCTTCATTTTGTCCTTCGAGAAGAACTTCTCCTTCCGCAGAAATTCCTCACTCCAACACACTCCAATATTCTTTTGATCTGAGAATGTTTTCCATCGTCATAGACCAGTGATCATAATGTCCATCCAACTTTAGAATGTGCTTAACCACTTGATGATGCATCATAATGGACTTTTCCATGTATCTACTCACTATTCCAATAGCATATGAAAGGTTCAAACGAGTATGAGTCAAATACGTAAGACTTCTGATGACGCGTCTATACATAGTGGAATTCATCAAGCTTCCTTTAGCATCTTTCCTGAGTTGTAACTTTGCTTTCATGGGATACTTGGTTGGTTTGCAATCTTCCATCTTAAATTGTTGCAACTTCTTAGCATAGACTAATAGCTTTAGCATAATCTTTCCTTTGGTCCATTTCAATATCGAGGTAGTACGTCAATAACCCGATATCAGTCATCTCAAATTCTTTCATCATCTGTTGATCGAACTCTTTGATGTCTTCCACACTTGTACCAGTGACGATCAGGTCATCAACGTACATGCCAACTATGAGTGTTTCAGCCCCATTATTTCTTGTATACAATGCTTGTTCTACTCCATGAAGTTTAAACTCTTTAACCTCTTGTCCATATGTATGTTCCATGCCCTCGGTGCTTGCCATAAACCATAGAGGGCCTTTGCCAACTTGTACACTTTGTGCTCTTCGACTTTGATGACGAACCCTTCTGGTTGGGCAACATACACTTCTTCTTGGAGGTCACGATTTATGAATGTTGATTTGACATCCAAGTGATGGACCTCCCACTCGTGTTGAGCTGCGACGACAAGAATCAACCTTACAGTGTCCAGTCTAGCCACATGCGCGAAAATCTCCTCAAAATCAACTCCTTGTCGTTGCATGTATCCCTTCGCCACAAGTCATGCTTTATACTTGATGACATTTTTTTCTCTTCAACTTAAACATCCACTTCAAACTGGTGGGTTTGTGTCCAGACAGTAAGTTAGTTAGTGCCTACATCTTGTTTTTCTCAATGGCTTCAAGCTCATTTTTCATGGCCTCCTCCACATCGTCTAAGTTGCTGTTGTTGCTGTCTCACGGTAAGTTGTCATCTCCTCAGTCGCGAGCAACACTAACTCATCGGGATCCAATTCTTCTTCAAGTGTATCCGCATAAATGTCAGTAAGAGAACAAAAGTTCCTTGGTCCATCCTCTGTTGTGGATTCTTATATGCTCTCGCCTGAGCTCTCTTGTTCTAGAGAGCCCATCACGCTTTTTAGCATCACCAATGACGACATTTGTGGACTTGTTGGGGTTGCTATAGAGACACCTTCTAGGTCGTTTGCGTCACCCTCTTCTTCTAGAAAAGTGAATTCTGCAATAGTCTGCGTGTTATCGCTAACGCTGCACTAATCCCACTTCTCTTCTTTGAATACAACCTGAAAAATCTTAGGTACTCTAAGTGAGGTATCTCTCCATATAATGCTTCGTAGGGAGTGTGAGTGTCCAGCGCCTTTGTTGATAAACACTTTAGAAAATAAACGGCATGTCATGTTGTTTGATATCCCTATTTTAGGTTAAATTCATTCCTCCTATTTTTTTAGTTACTTTAACTTTAAAGGTGAGTGGGATGCACAGTGGATTGACTTTAATTGAGTCTCCACTCCTTTCCATTCTTAGTATATAATTGTTATTTAAATATCCCAACCAAAATGGAATGAGAAATAAAATCATCTGGCTTCAGCTCAGAATCTAAAATACCGTCTCTTTCTTTGTTTTTCTGTTATTTGTTTGTTCCAAGATTTTCTATCCGCTTTTTTCGTCGTCAAGAATTTCCTTCGATTTTAGCTTAGTCAAAATCAACCCGTATTGCATCACCCCATAAACGCCGAGACTTCCATGCTCTTGAGTAAGCTTCTTGTAGTGTTCATTATGGTGCGATTTCTTCGTTCGACCACATTGTTTTGTTGTGGAGTGTACTGTGTAGTGAATTGACGCTTGATACCTCCTTCCCACAAATTTGAGAAATTCTGGGATAAGTACTCGCCACCTTGATTCGTGCGCAAGGTTTTCAACTTGTGATTAGACTCATTCAATGAGCCTTTTGAACTTCTTGAATACATAATGCCTCTTTTTTTTTTTTGAGCATGTACACCCACATCCAATCGCTAAAATTGTCAACAAGAGAAAATACTTGTTACCAGCAATCGATGATGGAGTGATCGGGCCAGACAAATATGCATTTACCAGTTGCATTGGTCGCTCGACACAAAAACTTGTTTGAGCTGAAAAAAGACAATCTTGCTTATTTAGAGACTAGACAAGTTACAGATAGTTGGTTCGGGTGTATGATTTTGGGTAGCCCCATAACCATCTTCTTCTCTCCCATCATTTTGAGTGCCTACAAGTTCACATGCCTAAGCCTTGCATATCATAGACAAGCTAGGTCTGTACGTGCCGTCAATAAAGAGGTGGGCAAACTGGCCTCCAATAATATCTTGTACCGGCGGTTATCCACTCGTTTTACCTTCATCAACAAAGTTCCATTTCTGTCGAACATCTTGAGGAACAAGCGATCTAACTTCACTCTGCTTCCTTCTTCTATCATCTGACCAAGACTGATAATATTACTCTTCAAGCTTGGGATATAATATGTCTTAGTCAGTAGATGTTGGTCGTCGTTCTTGCATTGGAACAAGATGGATCCTTTGTCTTGGATATGAAAAATTCAACCATTGCCAAACTTCACGTTTCCAATGAGTTTCTCATGAAGCTCCTTAAACTTTTTTTTTTATCTCCGGTCATGTGGTTGCTTGCATCGTTGTCAAGGTACCAATGTTTGTTTCCACTCGGTTTTCTCCTTTTGTTAGAAGGTTCACCATAACCTCCTCTTTGTTGAGCATCTTATTACCTAACATTAGTGCAATCTCTTGATCTTGTGTTAGTGTGAAGTTTGGCTCCTCATCATGCTTCTTCTTGCGACACTCGACCGCATAGTGCCTGTATTTTCCACAAGTGTAACACTTGATCATATTCTTGTCCTTCCAGAGGTTGGCACTGTCATGTGTTAGTGAGGTATTGTCACGACCTCCTCTACCACCAAGTCCGCGGCCATGTCTGTGACTACGTTCACGACCTATATTTTCCTTGTTATGGCTGCCACGTCCCCTAATACTTGAAAAAGTAAAGTCAATCGTATCATTTCTTTTCGTCCGTGCGAGCCACTCCTCATGTGTGAGTAATAAGTGTTTCTTCTCCTCTTTGTCTTCATAACCACGAAATCTCTTCTCATGGACCTTTAGACAACCGTATCATTTGCTTTTAGCAGGAAAGGATTACAACAATATAATAGCCTTTGCACTACTTTTTAACATCATAGGTCTCTCAATATATAATTTTACAAATTTATTATAGCGTCTACCTCAAATTAGAGCTTACATGGTTTTAACTTTACAAATTTATTGTACCTAACCCTGTTATGCAGAAGAAAAAAAAATACTCCCGATAGAAGACCTAAAAAAGGTAAAATGGTGAGTGAATATCATGAATCTAAACTTGTCATCCTAAAAAAAATAATAATAATAAAATAAAAAGGGTAAACTTGGTTGGAAAAATAGGAACATGAAACACGACATCCTCCAAATAAAACATGGATAAGATATCTGGAAAGAAACATAAGTAGGGTAAACCTGTCAAAAACATGTGATCATAATGCATATCATGGTACGAGGTCTATAATGACTAAGGTTGTGGGTCAGAGTAAAACCTAGTAGTCTTAGTAGATTAGGACTTCCGCTGTGCTTTTTAGGGACTAACCTATATTGCTTGGTTCTTGACCTTAGAGCGACATCCTGAGGCCATAAGTGTATTTTGGTCCCTTTCCACCCCAATCTCAATTTACGATCTAAACTTCCTCCGATTACCTTGAATCATATCCTTATAATTAGGCATGAATTCTTAAGTCATTTTGAGAACTAAACATTTTTCAGTTACTTTGAAATATTTTATAATAATTCTTAACAATCAAGCCATATAAACTATTAGAATGATTATCACATGATATTGTAATTCATGCCACGTTACAGAAGAATAAATTATTAATTTGTTTTAAGATAGTAATAAATTTTGGGTCAATGATAATTTAGAGTTATTGTGTTTCTTAAATGTAATTAAGGATTATTTACATAGTGGCTAATTATGGTCCAAAAATATGAAAGTTACAACTATTAAAATGTCTCACGTAAGGTTAAGGATTTTATTTTGAAGCTATATAAAACAATATATGTTGCCTTTGTAAAGGAGACTAAAAAAATGTAGTAAAATTAACATTTTTGTTTTTTTTAGCCAATGGCTAAGTTTATTTGCAAGTCTATATAGTTTAGATTGAACGTTTAGAATCATTGAAGTTTGATATGATTGACCTTACTTGTAGAGTGATTTGAATCTCAATCAAGTGTTCTTGCCTTGAGATAGTTGATCAACTTGGAGTGGTTCCTTATCATTAGGGTTAAGTGTTCTTAACTTTTCCCTTAGCAAATGACTAAGTTTTTTTTTGCAATTATATGTAGTTTACATTCCATGTCTAGAATCATTCAAGCCAGACATGATAGCTATTGCTTGTGGAGTGAATCGAATCTCAAACAAGTGTTATTCACTTGATATATTGGATCAATAAGGTAATGTGAATCTTACTTCCCTTGAAGTGATTCCTTATATTTTGGTATCACAACTTTCTATAGGATTGATGCCTTATCACTATCACAAGTATAAAGTAATAACTAAATTACCCGTCTTAAGATTACGTTTCCCTGTCTTAGGATTTAGCTTCTAAACATTTTCACATTCAACAACAAAAATACAACAGTAACTATGTCTTGTTGCATAATGAAAACATACAAAGATGATTTAGGAAATAAGAAAATGTCTCCCCCAGGGAAATAAGCTTTTCCCTTCATCTACATTCATAGATGATGAAGGTTGCTCTCCCTCGATTCTAATGCGTTCTTCTATCCTCTGTTGCTAATCGTCAAAGTGTTGTTGCTTCTACTATACCTTCCTTGATGTTACATTCATGTTTCTCGGCGAGAAGCTACCTTATTTATAAGACTTTGTATTTGTCACCTAGAATTAGGTTGATAGTTCTCTCCACGTGTTTTTCACTTAGCATACACGAGCTACCGACTTGTAGTCTCTTCCTTATAATATTGTTGCACTAGATGCACTTTTTACATTTTACGAAAAGGAATGCTCATGCAACAATCACTCATTTACTTTTGTACCTACAACTCTTAAGTGTTCATGCTCACGACCCCAACCTTATTGCTATTATTATTCTCTAGATTATTGTCAGTCACTATTGGCTATGCCAATTGAGGTTTTCAGTGGAGGTTATTGCTAATGTTGTGTCAATTGATGGGTAGAGTTGATAAACTTACCAGAATTATTAGTCATCAACCATTGTCCTACTCAATGAGGGATAGAATATAATGCTCCGAATTTTCTTGCATAAATTAGTGACATCTTCGCATGCATACGTTAAAAAAATATATGCAAACATTCATCATAAACACTTTAAAATGAAGTCAAGGACTTACAAATTTAATTTAAAACAAGAGAATAGAAATAACATAGTTTTTATTTAAACAAAACATTGCATACTACTACCCTATCTTTACTTCCATGGCATTCCAGTATTCACCGTCGTCCGTGCAGGGGCACATTACCTTTTCCTTAAAAATATAAAGGTAGCATGTGGGCTTGTGTATTTTAAGAAAATACTCCGTAAGTCACACCACTGTTGGGGTTAGAAATGCAATCAAACACGATACGTGACGGAGACCTATTTTTACGTACTCGATTTCTTCACCAAAGTTGGTAAATATGATTTAAAAAGTATGGTAGCAAGTTTGAAATGCATTGGTGAATCACCTTGAACTTTGAACAAATTCGAGAAAAAGAAACCCTAAAACTAAAAGTCTATAGCTCGTTAATGGAAACTTGGTTTAGTTCAATTCTTCTCCAATTGTTTGCCTAAATTTTATAATTTATAGAGAAGGATTCAATAACTTTGGAATATCAAGAATCACTGTGATTCAAGGCTTAATTTTCTAGAATCTCAAATGAAAATATCTTCCCTTGCAAGGTTCTTGAGGACTTGAGCTCTGTATATCTTCTATTCTCGGTTGGTTATGATGAGCTATGGATCTTCTAGATCATCTCCAAAAATGTTTGAAATTCAACGGCTATATTATTTCCCTTTCAAATCTTATAATGCTATCTTTTATCTTTAATTGAGACCATATAACCTTCGATGTCATAGGCAACTTATTTTAAAGAAGAACTAGGGTCAACACGTGAGTATTTGAGAATAGGTTATTTTAAAGAGTAGGTTGTGACCGTTACATAAGAATAGGCAAAGCAGTGACCCTCAAGTGAATCTAATTAGCCACACGAGTGCCAAGATAGAAAAGTCCATGAGATGATAGAAGAGGATGGTGCATCATCCAATACACCAAATAGTTGTGTAAGAAAGACAAGCTAAGGCATTGGCAGGACAGAGGCAACGATGTCGACATGAGTATCAATAATAGGCTTTGTGAAGGGTCATAAAGGGCCCCGAGCCTTCACCTTTAAAGTCAGAGTTTTAGAGAGAATTTGGGTATACGGCTTTGAAATTAAGTCCGTGTCTATAAAATATGAAAGCCCCCAAATTTTGTGTTAATCAAATATAGATGTTCCACGACACCATACGATGGTTCACATAAATCATGTCAACACTAGCAAGATTTGAAATGTCTCATAATCATGTCAACACTTGCTAGATTTGAAATGACTCAAAAAAGTACTCTCCTATAAACCTAGACTATTAGGGTACATGATAGCTATACCTATCATCATTATACTCACAAAAGATCTCATACCGTTCTCACAAACCCAAACATCTAACTATAACCAATGTATACCTACTCCTTAACCTTCCGGGTGCGTTGTTTAACTGTTGCATCGTTGACCGGACCCTCCTTTACGGTTAGGCACCCTCCACTGTGCGCACAAGCCGAAGGCGTAGTGGCAATTCCTTCGGTTACTGCATTATCCTCATCATGCAGCGCGGCGTAGAGATACGGAGGTTTGACGTTAGACAGTGAATAGGCTCCCACCTAACTCCTTACTTAGGTTGTGAACTGTATTACTCTGATGTGATGGTTGACGTTGTTGTTAACATATATCATCAGAGACACAATCTTTCATGTAAGGCTCCATCCACTGAGTGCCAATGCCGAAGGCGTAGTGGCATTTCCTTCGAGTACTGCTAAATCCCTCTAAGGGTGACATCTTGTAGCAGGGTGAGTGAGGAAAAAGCTTATTAAGTCTTGCCATATCTTGTTTTTACCAAATACTTTTTATCATAGGGAATTTTGGTACTTTTTATCATGGGGAATTTTTGCCCAGAAAGACTATTACTCACAAAATATCTTACACTAAATAGGAAAGAAAGAAAGAGGCTTTCCCCATATTTATAGTAAGGCATTGTTTTCACTCCCCACCACCCTTGAGCCCTACAGCCTAAGCAAGCTACTCTAACGAGTGTCTCGACCAAATGTTACCTTTTAATTTTAAATGCATTTTTTTTATTTGTTTCAAAATTTAACTTGAATTTTAAAAATATTTACAAGTTGGAAATATTTAATTCATATATGAAAGTATTAAACTTCTAGGTAGAAATAGTATGCCGCATAATTGTTTACGTAGAAATAGTGTTCCAAATGAATGATCATGAAAGTAGATTCTATTGATGATGCAATAATTATTGGATATTATTAGTTTTGAAAGATATATAGTACTTAGTTTCGTTAATAAATTGAATAAATTAATTTTTAATTGATTACTTTTAAATGTTAATTTTTAAAAATGATTAATTTCGTACTCTAATTAATTAGATCATTATGACTGTGCTAAAATCATTTTAATTGTTGACTAGAAAATATTGTTAAAAAAAATCATTGTTCTACTCTGGGACGAAAAACACTAAAAAATCATTGTTCAACGTTCAACTCTTTGATAAACATTGTTAACTCTTCAACTCTTTGATAACGAAAACAAAAAAAAAAAAAAAAAAAAAAAAAA